>NC_061514.1:274387378-274498327 GCF_022539505.1 Lolium rigidum | reverse complement strand
CGATGCATGGCGGAGCAGGCGTGCGTGGGATGGGCGACGTCGGCGGCGGCCCTCCTTCCGTCGGCTGTCCCCTGGCGGACCGACCGGCGCGGCTGGGATGGGCTGCGCTGCGGTCTCCCTCCTCACGTCGACTTCCCGCAGCACTCCGGAAGGGGCTGGTGGTGGGCGGCGGCCAGGCCCTCGGTCTGCGCCATGCCATCCACCCCCGCCTCTTGTCGGTGCGTGGAGGCGATCTCAGGCTTCTTCCGCGACACGAGGGCGCCCGGGGCAGCAGCCTTCGGTTCGACGGAGGAGGTAGCCTCTTCTTCGCCGGAGAGGGTCGGCCTGCGGTTGGTGGTGGTGGATTTTTGATCTATCACCGTCATCCGGCGGTGAGATGGAGGAGCATGGAAGCCGGCGATGGTGTCGCCGGTGGAGGGTTGGGTTGGCCATCCCGGGATGGTCGCCGACGTGGGGGTCCGACCTGAATAAAGGCGGCGGTCCTAGGGCCTCTCTTGCGTGAAGAGGAGGACCTACCGGAGGCATGGACTCGTGATCTGGCCGGAGGGTTGAGTTCCGGAAGGCTCCGCCGGCGAATGTAACAGTGCTTTGCCTGGAGTTTGCTGGATCGGAGGTATTCGGTCGTGCGCACCCATGCGTTTATTCCGACCGTTTGGTTCTAGAGGGAGCGGCGCGAAGCTCTTTTTCTGTGTTGACATCAAGTGACTATGGATCCATGATGAAAGTCGGAAGAAGAGAATTTCATGAAGGCCGGAGGGGAGGACTAGCTAAGGGAGGTTCAAGTCTCCGCGCTGTTGAGGGGCTTGCTTGGTGTCCGGGCTTCACAGCAGCGGTATGAAAGTGGAGGCGACAACACAGGTGAAGCGTAGAGTCCTACCTTTCAGGGTGTAAACTCAAGGTCTGGCCTTAACTGGTTGTGCCTGGCAGTGACCTTGGTGGAGGCATTGTTTTGAGAGCGGGGACTATCTTCAGGGTGAAAACCTAAGATCTTTGATCGGGCGACGACAGTGTTGAGCATTGTTCCCTTCTTGGAGGCGTCGTTTTTTGGAGAGTCTGTAATTCAGGTGTTGTCATGGCGGTAGATGTATTGCTGTTGTTAGGCCCGAGATACTGTAGCGGGACTTTGTTTCTTAGTTTTCTTTTCCTTTTTTTGGCTGTGTGCATCCGTAGTGCCATTAGGGTGGTGCGTTGTTGCAGAGGCTGGGTGTAATTGGTATCTCTTGATATTAATATATTCCCTTTATCGAAAAAATAATGTGTAGCTCTGTTTGTTAAAAAAACGAACCGGGCCCAAACGAATCAAGTAAATGAGCGATTGTTAAGCTCGCCGAGATTTGAGCTTTATATCCATCTCTAAATGTGATTTCATCTACTTTTAGTTAAGACATATGGAATAACATGAACAATTTAGTTTTTAGCCATAAAACTTGGCTGAACATAAAACAGGGCTGATACTATCCTACCTGCAAATTCGAAAAATATTGTTCAAAGAACAAGACTGGGAGCTAGTGGACTAGTTCAAGGCTTTACTGATCAGAAAAATAATGATACCTCCGTCGTTGATGCCAAACCGAACTATGTTTCTTTCGGTTGGATTACCATTTGAAAGACTTCCTCTGCAACTTCATCTCATGGTGGGCGTGCTACTGAAGCCTGTGTGCAAGAACATCCCGAAGAATCTGATACAGTTCATGTGGTGATTTTTTTATATGGGAGCATAGCCCTAGCCTCTGCATCGGTGGATGCACACAAATTTCATTTATTTTAAAGTTTGAGTAAGAAAATATTCAATGTTTTACAATCACGGATCAGATGAGGTCGATACATGAATCAATCATATAAAAATGAAGCTGAACCATAAAAAGAGACTATCCATTTTCTAGACTACTAATATACCGCCACCCAGTAGTCTGGAAAAAGAAGTCCCGAGCAACCGTCAGCAGCCGATTGCATCCAATAACCATATCCTCCCACTGGTCTTGCGGAATCAGGAATGCCCAAAGCTGGACCCAATGGGTAGCCCGTCGTATAACCTTAAGAACTTAGTAACCTTTTGTTTGTTAAAAATTATATCATTTCTAGTTCTCCAAATGAACGAACAAGGAAAGGCCAATACAAATTCTATCTTTGTCAATTTCCGTGCTCCGGGAGCGGGATATTGTATGCAAAGTAAACCGTACGTCAGATTAATTTTGCAAAAGGGAAAGCAAGAAACAAATGATTAATGATTTCAGTAGAATCACAAAAACAACACTTTTTGGATTGCTTGCAAATCTTTCAGGGGTAATGGCTTGGGAAAATCACTCAAAACCGAGAGATCTTGGTCAGGTTGCTGCAAATCTTTCAGGGGTAATGGATTGCTTGCAATCTTGGAGCAAAAAAACGGTAGGCTCTGTGTCTAAAAGGATTGAAAAGCTCAGAAAGAAACTAGAATCTATCAATATGAGAAATCTAGATCATGAGCAACAAAAAAAGAAGAGCGTGGAGAGAGAATTGGATAGTCTTTTAGAACAAGAGGAGACTTACTGGAAACAACGTTCAAGAATTAACTGGCTGAAGGAAGGTGATAGGAACACAAAATTTTTTCACAAAAAAGCTTCCTGGAGAGCGAGAAAGAATAAGATTGAAAAGCTGCAAAAAGTGAATGGAACCATGATAGAAGACAAAGAGGAGATGGAGACGATGACAACATCTTTCTTCAAGGATCTGTACAAGGCTGACCGAGAGGTACAACCAGAAATCATCCTAGATGATGTGATGCCACAGATCTCATATGACATGAATCAGAAGTTGTGTATGGAGTTTTCTGATGAGGAGATTGGCACAGCGTTGTTTCAAATCGGTCCGTTAAAGGCACCCGGAAGAGATGGTTTTCCCGCCAGATTTTTTCAGCGTCACTGGGGTGTTTTCAAAGAGGATATAACAACTTCAGTAAAGGAATTTTTCCGCACTGGTAATTTGCCCGAAGGTATAAATGATACAGTTATTGTTCTTATTCCAAAAAAGAAGAATCCCGTGTGCCTGCGAGACTTCAGACCAATTAGCTTGTGTAATGTCATTTACAAGGTTGTATCAAAATGTATGGTTAACAGATTAAGGCCTATGCTGCAAGATATAATTGCGCCTAATCGGAGCGCTTTCATACCAGGAAGAATGATCACCGATAACGCTCTAATTGCGTTTGAATGTATCCACTCCCTCTGAGAACAGCAATGATAGAAAAGGAAAATTTTGTGCTTACAAGCTTGACTTAGCCAAAGCATATGACAGAGTGGATTGGACTTTTCTAGAAGGAGTGTTGAACAAACTTGGTTTTGCAAGCCGAGTGGATTAAATGGATTATGGCATGTGTAAAAGCTGTGACCTATTCAGTCCGCTTTAATGGGGAGCTCCTGGAAAAGTTTACTCCCTCTAGAGGCCTTAGACAGGGAGATCCGCTTTCTCCTTATCTATTTTTATTTGTGGCTGATGGTCTATCTCATTTACTTCAAAGAGAGATTAATGCAGGTCAAATAAGAGAATTAAAAGTTTGCCGGCGAAGCCCGGGCATTTCTCATCTTCTTTTTGCTGATGATAGTGTTCTCTTCTTTGAAGCCAATACTCGATCAAGCGGGTAAAATCAAAACGAGTACTAAATAATTATGAAAAGGCAACTGGACAACTGCTCAGCCCAGAGAAATGCTCTGTGCTACTAGGAAATAAATGCAATGAAGAAGACGGACAGGTGGTAGCTACTATTCTTGCTATACAATCGGTTGGCTTTGAAGAGAAGTACCTCGGACTTCCGGTACCTGACGGACGTATGAAAGATGGCAAATTTCAGCCAGTTAAAGAGAAGTTAAAAAAGAAATTCTCTGACTATGCTGAAAAATATGCGTCTAGTGGTGCAAAGGAGACTTTGATAAAGTCTGTAATTCAAGCCATCCCGACTTATCCTATGAGCATTTTTAAGTTCTCTGAAGGGCTCTGTGATGAACTAATGAAGCTAACAAGAGATTTCTGGTGGGGTGATGAAAAGGAGAAAAGAAAAGTGCATTGGATGTGTTGGGAAAAAGTCACAAAGAGAAAAGGGCAGGGTGGTATGGGGTTTCGGGACCTACGCCTTTTCAACCAGGCTCTGTTAGCAAGACAAGCCTGGAGATTAATTGCATTCCCTGATAGTCTTTGTGCTAGATTGCTAAAAGCAAAATACTACCCATTTGGGGAGTTAACTGACACTGCATTCGTCCAGAATACCTCTCCCAGGGTGGCAAGGAATTATGCACGGCCTTGAGTTATTGAAGAAAGGCTTTATCCGGCGAATTGGTGATGGCAAGAAAATTAGGATATGGAGGGATAACTGGGTTCCGAGAGGAGACATGAAAGTTACAAATAATGTAAACAATTCAAGAATCCGAAGAGTGGCAGAGCTCATAAACCATAATAGCCATACCTGGAAGGAAGATGTAGTCAGATCTGTCTTCCACCCATTTGATGCTGAGAGATCCTTAAAATCCGTCTCCCAAGTTTTGACACTGAGGATCTAGTATCCTGGACACTTGAAAAACATGGAGTGTTCTCAGTGCGTAGTGCCTATAATCTGGCATTGGATTTGAGAAATCCAAACCCTCCAAGCTCCAGTACAAATTTAAATGGAGACAGAGGCCTTTGGAAAACTATATGGAATTCAAATGTTCCCCCAAAGGTAAAAATATTTACATGGAAGTTAGCTACTAACAGCCTTGCTCGTCCAGAGTTAACAGGAGTCGCAGGCTGCCAAGGGTGCTCCCTACGTGTTCCATATGTGGAGTTGAAGATGAAACAAGTTATCATGCAACTATGCGGTGCACAAAGGCAAGGGCTCTAAGGCGGGGCTTGGAGCTTGTGTGGAAGCTACCCCACGAAGAAGAACTTGGCGAAACCGGGCAAGATTGGGTGCTTGTTCTTTTGGACAGCCTAAACCAAGATATGAGAAGTAAAATGATGTTTATTTGGTGGAGGTCTTGGCACCATCGTAACAACATCATTTTTGATAAGGGGATGCTTCTGTAGATAATTCTATAAGATTCTTACTGACATTATTTAGACAATGTGCGGGGTATTTCTGCTAGAAGACCGATGGTAGACAGGAAAGGCAAAACTCACCGTATGCCAAACTCAAAAGGATTTAAGCACCAAAGATAGTGAAAGGAAGAAACCCGAGTTGGGAAAAACCCCGGGAGGGGTGGATGAAATGTAATGTTGATGCAAGCTTCCTAGAAACTGAGAAGAAAGGTCATCGGGGTGCGGTCTTACGAGACCTTAATGGTGCGGTTATCTCGCTCGGCATGGGGTGTCATTCCTCACTCGTAGGTCTGCAGCTATGGGAGAAGGAATTGCTTGTCTACAAGGACTGGAGATTTCTTTACAATATTCCTCGGAGAACCTGATCATCGAAACTGATTGTTCTGCTGTGTTGGAAGCCTTTAGCAATGAAAACCTTAACAGGACTGATCTAGGCATTGTTGCAAAGGAATTTAGATTGAAAAAGCCTCCCGATCGCCAAGTCTCTCTAGTGAAGGTTGATAGGAACTGCAATATGGTGGCTCATTCTATATGTCAAATGAGTCGTAGAGAGTTGAGTAGTGGTGTTTTACTAAGTGCGGTCCCGACCTGCGTGTCGAGATCGGCTTGGAATGATTGTAATCAAAACCCTGTTGATTAATTAATACAATACCACTTTCAAAAAAAAAACAAAAACAACACTTTTGACAACAATTCCACTTCCGCTTAACGAAATTATCCTTAGTTAATAACACCTTATTACTAAGAAACCACATAATTTTTTTAATTTTCAATGTGATCTTCAATTTCCATAAGTATTTAATAAGAAATCTAGCATGGCCATTCATTAAATTCAGATACATAGACTTAACCGTAAACACCCTAAAATTTGTAAGTTTCCAGACAAACCTATCAGGTTCACTTGAGAATGTGACAGTAATTAACCCTAACATAGATGCATCCATTCCGCCAACTTATGATCATTTAGACCTCTTAGAAAATAAATATTAATAGGTGTCCAGCGAATATAGTCGAAACCAAAATATTCTTATATTGCACAATATTGTAGAGAGAAGGATATTGTTGTGATAAAGGCAAATCCCTCAACCAAACATCCTCCCAAAATCGCACATGTGTGCCATTACCAATTTTAAAATATCCTCGGCCGAAAAAGTCAAGCTTCACACACATAAGGCCTTTCTAGAACATGGAATATATAGGCTACCCCTTGCAACAATAGTTGCTGCCACATATCGTCCTCAGTTAGGAGCTTCAACAGCCATTTACTGAGTAAACATATTTTTTTTACTCAAGCACTTCAATCCCAAGCCCCTTACCCCCTTGATCCTTAGGTCTACAAGCAATGTTCCACTTTGATAATCTATAGTTCTTCTTGTTCTCATCGGATTGCCAAAAGAAATTTGAGCGATAATAATCTAATCATTTCGCGACACCTTTAGGAATCTCCAAAATAGAGCATGAACATAGGTAAGCTAGCTAAAATCGAATTTATTCGGACCAGTCTATTACCATATGATAACATCTTACTACGCCAACATCCAAGCTTGAACACAAAACGAGACTCCAAGGGATTCCATTCTGCATTACGAAGGGTCCTATAATTGATGGGTATACCCAAATATTAAAAGCTAAAGCTCCAGATTTGCATCCAAAAGTTTGTTTATATTGATGCTCCATCTCTCTTTTTTTGCCAAAGCAAAAGAGGTCACTCTTATGAAAATTAATTTTCAAAGTGTTGTTCAAATATGCAAAGAAATCAGTTTCATAATAACCGCCTTATCGATATCACGTTTTATAAATAGTATTGTATCATCGGCATATTGAAGTATAGAAACTCCACCATCGACTAGATGAGGAATCAAACTCCCCACTTGTCCCACCTCTTTAGCACGAGCAATAAGAATAGCCATCATGTCAGCTAGATTGGCCAACCACAGTTTGGCGATGCGAACTCAAAGGAGATCTCGTTTTATCTAGTTCCAATTTAAGTTATCAGTCTGTAGTAGACTCGTTCTCTAAACTTGTACTAGCTTGCATAGCTTTTTTTTGCGCCTGATCTGTCTTGTTATGGACATCAGTGCGTTCCCGTTCTCCGTTTGTGAGACGTCTAGCTTTGAACCCCTTTTGGGATCTTTTGATTCTCGCTTTTGGTTAACCGGTACGCTGTAAGTTTTGTTTATGATGAAATGGCGATGGTGAGCGATCCCGATCTGTTAGTAAAAAAAAACATAAGATCCCTATCTTCTAATGTGGATGCTTAACCAACACAACCGCGACCCGACTCCTCTTGGTTTCCCTATATTTGGCATCTTCTCCACTAAATATCACGTACACGCAGCAAGGCAAAAATGTTTTCGAAAGATCAACGGAAGTGAAGAATCCCCGACCGTGAGAGCAGCGTTGTTCTATAGCTCATACCGATCACGCGTCAGGCTAGGCCCCATGGCGCTCGTGCCATGGCAGTCGACACAGCCAGGTGACGAGGAATCATAGGAGAGCGCGAACCTCGTACTCCTGAACGCTGTATCCGGCCACCACCATCTGTCCCCCATCGCATATACAGTATATAACTATATAGCCTGCCGCCCCCTGTCGGCACCATTCATGGCCAAGCCGATTTCAGGCAACTGCAGCTGCCAGCACAGTAGACAACACCAAAGCCTCTGCAGGGCGGGGCACTGCCATCAAGTCATGGGCTCAAGCCGCTAGCCCTGTGTGGAAGGCAGCGGGAGCAGTGGTCAGTGGTTGCGCCATGGATGCCCCAGTGACAGTGAGTAATGACAGAACAGATTTCATGCTCGATAATTAGAAATGGTCCAACAGGTTTCGTCGTTCTATTCCGCCATCTTCGTGGATGGCCCAGCAGGGGAGCGAATAGCCTGGCGCTTCAGACATAGAGCCATCGTTTTGCAAGACAAGGAAAGAAAAATGAAAAGGCATCCTCTTGAATCTGGAAACAGTTGCGGTCGTTGTCGTTTTTTTTACGGTTAATTGGCAGGAGGTGGGCCTTTGCATTATATACTCCCGCCGTCCATAAGAAGATGTCGAATGTTTCTCCAAATTCAAATGTATCTATGCAGTAAAAAAGTGTATAGATGCATCTGAATTTAGACAAGCTTTCAACATTCCTTTATAAACATAGATAATAGAAGAAGTCGTTACAAAACATGCCGAAGGGGCGAAGAACTGAGAAAAAGAAAACAAAAGTGGGAAACCCCGCTCCAGCAAAGAGTAGATTCCCAAAACACATCTCTTAAGAGAGAGATGTCTTCTCTAACCAGCTGCAACCTGCTCAGTGTTTGCGCCATGGATGGTCCAGCAGGGGAGCCAGTAGTTCCTAGCGATATGCCTAGGCCTGGCGCTTCACACATAGAGCCAGCGTTTTGTAAGACCAGGAAAGCAAAATGAAAAAAACATCCTCTGGAATCTGGATACAGTTGTGGTCGTTGTCCATTCTTTACACAGGTAATGCGATCAATATATGGTGACAAATATATGGGCGCCTTATTCTCAGACACAAAAAATTCGAGTGATTTTCTATGATCAGGTTCCATCCAAGTGCTCAAGGCATCATCACCCTGCTTTTGGGAGCACCTGAAACTGCCGCTGGCCCGAACTTTTGATCGTGAGAAATAGCAGGCAAAAGTGCGCCATGGTACTAGCAACCTGAATGCCTCCACTTGATCTATCTGATTCGAGCTCTCTTGCATGCCATATTATACTTTAGAGATGTTGGATAGAATGCATATATATAGGCCGTTCCTGTGTTTGATGGAGAGAAATTTCTCTACGCATGGCATAAAAGAATGTGTCGCTGTGTATGCCTAGAATAATTAGGTTCTTCTATTTTGTAAGACACCAAAGTCGTTGTAGTATAGTGGTAAGTATTCCCGCCTGTCACGCGGGTGACCCGGGTTCGATCCCCGGCAACGGCGTTAAATTTTTGCGTATTGTTCAGTCAGGCGCTCGTCTCTTAATGTGCAATTAGCAGACTACACCATTTGAATTTGAACTAGAGGAAGTTTCTCAAGCTCAAAACGAACAGTAATGAATTCTTTTTGGAACCAGATACTCTTCTCTTTATGTGCAATCAGCAGACGGAAGCATTCAAACTTGGCCAAAAATTGACAACCTAAATACCAACAGCTAAGAAAAATAGCATGCGAATTTCAGAGACCACAGTGTAGAGAATAGGAACCTGCATATGGGTCAAATAATCATATACATGTAAGATAGTTCAGAATAAGCCAGCTGTGGGAAATGAAATCATCCTAAGGTCTTGAATGTTCTCAAGAAACAAACGGAGAAGCAGGTAACATGAACGAACCACAAACAAACCATAGAAACTGCGCATCCAGAGACATTTTCTGAACAGAAAATGATTGCCAAAAATAATACCATGCCAATATGAACAATAACCACTAAATTTATTCTAACTTGAAGGTGATCGAGTTCCCACATTACAACTGTTCCATCACACGCAAAAATGTAAATCCCTTACAGTCGCCAGGGTGGCTGTCTAAGGAAGAGGTAAAATGAAGTTACAATGAAGTGATATCTGAGTTCATCAGCACTAACCAAAACTGTAGTATTTCAGTATGGATAGTTCATATGAACAGAAGTGTATGCTACTGCCTCTCACTTGCTCTTGGGAGCAGGTCCCTTCGCGGTGGTAATTGCGCCCTTTGGTGGGTTAAGCTCATCCCAAGCCTCAATCCATGTGACCATGGCATCAGCAAGCTTGAGGAAGTAGCCGTCCACCTTGCCGAGCTTTGCCTTCACCTGCTTGGCCAGCTCAAGGTAACACTTCTGGACAGTGGTAGCCTCCTTTGGGAGGGCAACAGACTGGAAGAAGGGGATCAACTCCTCTTGCCAGAAGATGCCGTTGTATTCCTTCTTTAGGTTCACAAACGGGTTGCTTGCTTTGCTGTGCCAGATGTAAGGCAGACCAGTCTTAATACCCAGGCTCAAATGATCAGTGATAACCTGTGTGAACAGAGCAAAGGTATTCAGTACAACTAAAACTGCAGCAGGATACAATGTAACTGAGCAAAGCATGGTATCAGTAAGCATGGATTTGTAACTTGCACGATGCACCGCATATACTGAAGTGTTCATGGCAATCAAACTGTATAATTTGCATTCGCAAACATAGAGTCGACGCAATATTTGAAGAAAAATACTGTGTGTACCTTGGTGCACCATCCCGCCCACATATCATCGTAACGGCCAATAGGCTGGCCATCACCCATAAGGCCGAAATACATTGCAGGACCAATGAGCTCACGGTCAAATGCAAGGTTCATTCCACACATTGGAAACAAGGTGCCCTTTGGGATTGTAAGAACAGCATCGACATACCTGATCACAAGAAAGAAACATAAGATTAGCGAGAATAAAAGAAAGATTTGAAAGCTACAAATTCGACATCCTTACCTGTTATTTCTTTCAAGCGGCTTGACAAGCTGGGTAGGTGCATCATAGTCTGGAATGTTGAGCCAAAGCCCATGAGAAACAGCAGTTGGGGCACCCTCGCGGAGACTAAAGGGGTACCCACGAACAAAATCAGCACCATCACGGTATGGGTCATACAAGGTATTGAAGAAAAATGGTGTTGAAGGGCTCAGAAGGTTCTTGATGTGCTGCTCAAGCGCATTGATGTCCTTTCCTGATGGGTCCTTAGCAACCTGAGATTTTGCAAAAAGAATAGGTCAAGATTGAGCTAATGACATGGCATGTGACGCATCACCTTATGTATAGAGTAATTTTGAATGAGGGACTAAAATAATGTCATCACATTCTAAGTCAGTAGACTTGAGACTTTGGTATGTGCATGTGCTAGCGTAGCTACCAACTAATCTAGAAAAAAATATTGCACAGAGCCTCCTCGAAATGCATGTAACACCACGAAAGGAGCATTGTTTACTATTTTCTAACTAAATAGATGACAATTGCAGGCCTGAGATCAAATTTCTGCATAATAAGCCATCCCAGTCTCCCAAAGACCCATCCAAATTGTTTAGCAATCAGGTGGGACCCTTGCGTGAATATACTAGTAACATTGATGTATCTTATGTCAAGGAATGTTGTGTAGTTAAAGATAAATCCAAATTAACAGGTATGTAGGGCATAAGAAAGAGGCCGATCCAAAGACATATATTAGCCTTGGATTGATCCAAGCAGGATGCAAACAACATACTTCTTTCTTGTAATTTCCGTACTGTTAAATAAGTATTATCGTTGTCCACTAGCGAAGATTACTGATCACTACCCTCAAACACACAAAAACAAAATATGCGCAACAGCATAACTGACAAAAGGGGGCGACACAACCTTACAGTTTGTATATGTGGATTTCTATAACAGAAACTCTAAGTTCTACAAAAATTGTGGGTTACCAACACGAGATCCAGAACTTACTTCTCATATCTCATCCAGCTGCAGGCACAGGACCAAATTAACTATTGGCTAGCTCTAATGTTTGGTTTGTACTTGTTAGCAGTGAAGCATGTCAGTTAAGTTTGTTAACCCCAAACCAAAATAACATGATTAGATCATCTGTATGCAGATGACTTCCGCTGAACGCTATCCACTTCCAAGACATGTGAAAGTTGCATTCTACCTACCCATATATCACAGAACTACTAACCATGTGGTTTTTTTTTACACACAAATGAACTGAACCATCATGACTAACACGAAACTGCACTGGTACCCAACGCACCAACATCTCCACGGAGAAATTAATCACAGAAGATATCGCCTTTCTCTTCAACCTATACCCAAACGGATCCGAGCCCCACACCGCAAAAGGAAACCAAAATCGCACCTCAAGTCCTCAACACCACACAAGTTTACAATTCGCCCAAATTAGATTATGATCCAGCGGAATCTGGACAAATCACATCAGCATATAGAAAGATCTAGTGATAGCATGAGCGGTAGAGGGTACTCACGAAGCAGTCGTCGTCGATGGTGTAGATGTACTTCTTCTTGGAGACCATGTAGCCGAAGCAGCGGCATGCGGAGTCCTTGAAGGAGATGCAGGAGGCCTTGGGTCCGAGGATGCGGTTGACGTCGTTGCGGTTGTAGAGCTCGTAGTCGAAGCCCTGGGGCACCTTGATGACCTTGGCCGGGTCGCCGTCCTGCACGATGATGAGGTGGTAGGGCTGGAAGAAGGGCCGCCACATCTCGAGGAAGTCGAGGTTGCGGATCGTCGGGATGACGATGTCCAGCTCGTCCTTGAGCAGCGGCGTCGACGGCGTGGCGGCCATGGCGGCGATCGGTGGTGGGGAGGAGGAGGAGGGCGGTCAGGCTGCAGGGGATATGGAGGTGGCCGGCCGGGGTGCAGAGACGGAGTGGGAAACGGACAGGGTATAAAACGGGGAGGTTTAGTGTGGGCCCGGACGGCTGGGCCGAAGGGTAGACCGGCTGCGGCCGGTGGGCTGGTGGGCCCGCTTCGTCTCTTTTTGTTGCCCTTTGCTTGTCCGTGAAGTGAATAGTTGGTGTGGAGTGGACTCATTGGTGTACCGGTCAGGTTTTGCCAGATTTGTACATGTACAGATAAGTGACAGTGACACGGTTACGGCTCTAGTTTATTTATGTTTATTTTCCTAGGTGGAGCTCAGCTCCAGGCTAGCACAAGAACTGACTACACAACTTTCACCGTTGTATTTTGATGATATATTCTACTCCAACATATTTTAAATAACTTAAATATATTTTAAATTTGACTAAGTCATAAAAAACAATTTATTATCTACAGCATCAAATATATACGCTTGAAATTTGTATTTTATGATAGTTTAATGAGCTATTGGTGCCTAAGTGTTGATATGTTTTCTATAAACTTGGTTAAACTTAAAAGAGGATTTACTCTAAAAAACTAGAGAACTTGAAGTAATTAGAAATATAAGAACGAGTAGCAGAATACAAGACAACTACTCCGAAGTATTTTAATTATGATAAAGTTGAGGCTCAAAGTTATGCGGAACAAATGTAATGTATATGTTGATAGAGGGTGTAATATCACTCATGCCTCCTCAGTAACGATATATTTGGGTAGAATACATGTGAATTATGGTGTGCAACAGATGTTTTGGTTGATTTTCTACCATACAGACTTCACTCCTTTATTGCTCCCATTGTCGGGAGTTCGCCATATTTATTCTCCACTGGAACGTATCACTCTTTTCGCCACCTCGTCCCTTCGATCACACACACTCTCTCTCCTTCTTCCATCGTCTTAAACACCTTTTTCAAGACAAGGAACATATTATCTTAGAAACCACTGATTAACCCTATCCCTATGGCGCGCACCTTCCTTTTGAAACTGGCGTTTCTTTTGTCAAATAATTCGATGCCCCTGCGAAAAACCGAGTAAAGAAAGAGGTAAGGGCCGGGTCAGAGGCGGAACAGACATTCAAAGCAACCGAACCATAGATCCAGCTTTGCAGGACAAGTCTCATTTATTAGGGAAGCCAAGGACATACTTATCCTTTGATGTTTTTCTCTTTATCTTCCAGGTTGACTCGAGAGGCGCCTTGTCAGTTACCCAAATGGATATCATCATACTCTTCCTCCTCCTTCCACAACTCATCTTCTTTGATGTATCGAAATGTTGTTCGGTCTCTTGATCAGACAATGAATGTTGTACATAAACTCTAAACAAATAAGTCGCAACAACTAAAATATGGGACACCCACATGTACACCTGGTGACCAAGGGAGCATGGGCTTAGGGGTGGAAACGGATCGGATACGAATCGGATAGTGCTCTTCCCATATACGTTTTCATATTTTCAAAACGAATACGGATGCGGATGTTACCGAATACAAATTCGGAGCGGATGTTAATTGAATACAAATACGAATCAGATGTTTTCTTAGTTCGGAGCGAATACGAATATAAGGAAACAATAGATTCATGTCCAATAATGAGTCAATTATAGAATGGTAAAGAGACAAATACACTAATATATTGCATAGTAGATTCAAGTTAAATCACATAAAAGAACATTTGACTAATTTGTTAGTTTCTCTAGGTTAGGTAATTGGCATATTCACGTCGAATTACTAATATTGGCTACATAATCTTATTCAGATACGAATATATCCATTTTCATATCCACATTTTTTTCAAAATTAAATAACACATTTGTATTCTTTTTGTAAAACGTGATGAGGACATCCCTACTACACTACTACCTCCGTCATTGCAAGATGAAGACGATCCTGCTGTGAAGTTCAAGTCCAATGAAGTCAGAATTGGACCAATGACACAAGCTCGTGCGAAGCTACTTAAACAACAGGTGAACTTGTTCTTAAGTGATACTTTGATCGATGAGAACTTTATACTGCCTAAGTCCTATTACTTATGTATGATCAGGTATGAAGAAGAAGAAAGCATCGCATGAGGAGGAGAGGAGCAGCTGGACAAGAAACTGGACGTGAAGCTGGATATGGAGCTGGCCATGAAGCTGGACAAGAAGACATCCCATGGAAGCGTGAGGGAGGAGAGGGAGGCATGCGCGAGGGGAGAAGAAGAAGTCTAGGCCAGCGCCAGGCCCGGTCAGACCGGCCGGCACGCCCAGTCCCAGGCACGGTCCGACCGGCCGGGCGCCAGACCGGCCCAGCCCGGCTCCGACCGGGCGCCACGCTTATGCCAGCCGGGTCACATCCAGTAATCCTGGACGCCTAGCCGGTTTCCACCCGGCGCCAGGTCCGATTTCAACTGGCCTGACCCGGTCCCAGGCCCGGTCGACCGGCTCCTGAGCCGGCCGTGTCCGAGTCTGTCTCGACCAGATCTCGATCTGGGTCGGTTATTCTTGTATTTTCTCGAACCCTGGTCGTCCTGAACCCCTATATAAGTGCCCAGGATGCCCCCAAATTAGGTTTAGACCACGTTTAAGATAAACCCTAGTTCATAGTTGATTGTTTTGCAACTCTATTGAATCCCTACACCATTATTGCATTGATTTGGAGTAAACCCTGAAAGTCTTGTGTGATCTGTTGTTCCATTGGGAATTAGACGGTTGCAACTTACCGCTTCGTGGTCGGAGGCTACGTGCGCAAGTGTGTGGAGTTGCGAATATCTTGCAGGGTTGAGAGCTGTTGCATTGGCGACAGAGACCAATCGAGAGATCTCGTTGCGTCATACAAGTTATCATCCACTTCATCATCAAGTTATCTCCGTTGTATTCATCCCGTGATCATCATCACTATCATTACTTACTGAGAAGATCGGGCCACCCCTTATCATATTGGTATCAGTTTTGAGTGTTTCCTCGGTAAGTCATCCACAATCCACCCCATAGTTAAGTTGTGAGTGTTTCCTATCCAGAAAAAATCCAAAAATATTAGGGTTAGGGTTTGCCATAGCCTTATATTGCACTAATTTCGAGTTTTAGTTGCTTTTCGTACTTGTTTTGCGTATCTTTTTCTTCCATCTAGTATTGTTAGGGTTTGTGTCTCCGCTTTCATCTAGAGTCAGTTTTTGTTGCTCCTAGTCCACATAGCATACAGTGTGTTTGTCCAAACCATAGCCACAGTCTTTCGATATACGTGACTAGGAACTTCCGCAGAAGAGACTAGTTTTACCGCTCGACAGGATGCTCATTAGGGTTTTGGTGCTTTGCATTATCTGTTGGCCGTGTTATCAAGGAGTTGAGTCATAAAAAAAAAGAAAATTGAAAAGAAGCAAAAAGAGCTACATAGCTGCGTGTTATACAAAAAGAAAATCCAAAAAGAAAAGTGAAGTGCTCGTAGAATCAAGTGAAGTCCTAAGTTTACTTTACTGCACCAGTAGTTGAGCAATCTTGTGCATGTCCCGTTGATCTCTTTGCTAGCGTCTCTAGAGTGCATTGCAACCTTTCATCCATACAGTTGCATTGCCATATTTATCGCTTTGTGTGAGTATCATTGGTTGTCTACGGTCAGCGCTAGAGGTTGTTATTGGTGCAAATAGGTAGCCCACCTACAGCCCCACATATACCCTGCTTTGTCGTGTGATTGTTCTTATACCCTTGATATTCGTTTCGCTACATCCGTGCACTAGTCATCACTACAAGTGGTAAGCAATACTAATTCACTTTGGAGCGGTAAGATTTCCTTTTCTTATCAGTTTTGAGTGAGTTGTGAGAGTACCACCACATATATTTGTTTTAGTGCACTAACCTACTAACCATGTCTTCTAGTGATGAGAAAATTGTTAACCAGAAAAACAAGGATGCCGCTGATGTGATGACATGGAGGGAGTATGAAGCTCTTCGTAATGAGATGCGACGTGAATTCTGCACTCAGAACGATGAACTTAGGGGGACTGTTCAGGGGATCTCCCAGAAGCTAGATGCTACTAATGAGACAGTCACCACAATGCAAGATCAAATGACGGATATCCAGCGTAGTCTTCAAGTTTTGCAACTAGCTGTTGATAATCTCACCCAACAACAGCAACAAGAAGCAGAAGACCCTGATCTTCAGGATGAAGCACCTGGTGTTGGTCGTGGTGCTGGACGTGGTAACCGCGGTCGTGGTTTCGTTGAACTCGAACACCATGGTCGTGGGTTTGAGGAAGAAGACGAATTGGGTAAGCCAAAGTTCTCGATACCCAAATTTGAAGGAGGTGCTGATATTGAAGAATATCTCTCTTGGGAGCTGAAGATTGAGAAGTTATGGCGCTTACATAATTACACTGAAGATAGGAAGATCAAGCTTGCACTAGTAGGAAAACGCTTATAGGCGGAGCTTAGTTCTGTGGCGCACCTCTAAAAATGCGCCACAGAATGTTATTTTGTGGCGCACCATGCTAGGTGCGCCACAGAAATAGCTTAATTTTGTGGTGCACCGCGTACCAATGCGCCACAAAAACATGGTGGGGCCCACACCCTGCCACCCCAATCATTGGTTTCACTATTCCTATGGCGCACTGCTCCGGGTGCGCCACAGAAATAAGTTATTCTGTGGCGCACTGTGCCTAGTGCGCCACAAAAATAATGTATTCTGTGGCGCACTGTTCTCGGTGCGCCACAGAATTAGCGAACCAGATATACAAAAGTAGAGTCAACCTCCCACCTACCACACTACCCAAGCCATTCTTCTTCCTCCATCTAGCTCGTCCCCCCTTCTCTCTCATACCATTTTGGCTATACTTTTCACTTGCTTGGGTATTTATTGCACTTACTTTCGTTGATACATAATTGGAGTTGAGGAGAAGGCTCTCCATACTCTCTCCTCCTCTCGAACTCATACCAGTCGAACAAGAGCAAGATGAAGATGAAGACCTTCCTTGTGCTCTCGCTCTTGCTCACCATCGTCGCGGCGGTACTCTATTTCATCCTAGTGTAGGCGGCGGCCGGCCGGTGTCACTTCATTTGTATCTAGAGATGATGAACTTAATTAATATGCATGGATTGTGAGTTGTATGGAGCTATATGTATAACTCGATCGGGCTCTAAGTAATGTGATGATGATGTATAATGTTGCTATGTTATATGTGTCCATACTATATCTGTCTATATTATATCTGTATATAACTCGTATACTATGTACAAAACTCTGTATAATACACCGAGGCGGTATAAAATCGAGTATACCTGTACAATGTTACGTAGGCGCAGCAAAATATAATTCAGTGGCGCACCTATTTACGTAGGCGCAGGGGGAACCGGTGTGCCACGTAAAATTTTATTTACGTGGCGCACCACAACATGTGCGCCACGAAACCTTAATCCCCGTGGCGCACGGGCCAGTGCGCCACAGAAACCTTATTTTTGTGGCGAAGTTTCTGTGGCGCACCGCCCATGCGCCACAGAATCACTTTTTCGTGCGCCACTGATGAGGCTTTTCCTACTAGTGTTGCTTCTTCCGAATTTGATGGTTATGCATTGCGTTGGTGGGATGGACTTGTGTGTGCTCGCGAAGAAGATGGTGAGCTGCCTATAATCACATGGCGTGCTATGAAGGCGGCAATGCAAGCTCGTTTCGTGCCCACTAACTATTTGCGATCTATATATGATAAGTTGACCCTATTGAGACAAGGTGTGAAGACTGTTGATACTTATTTCATGGAGATGGAGATGCTTGTGCAGCGTGACCGTGTCCGTGAGTCACTTGAGATGACAATGCAGCATTTTCTCAATGGTTTGAAGTATGATATCAAAGGCATTGTTCGTCATTACAGTTACACCACTATTAATGAGCTGCTACATCATGGAAGAGAAGCTGAATCACAGTTGGCTGAAGAAGCACAAGTTAAAGGTCGTGCTACGGGAGCTGGGCGCTACACGCCTAGGGCGCCCCCATCTATGGCACCGGCGCCATCTACGCATTCCGCACCTTATTCGACTCCGTCTAGCAAGCCGGTCTCCAATGTGTCCAACACAAAGAAACCCGAACCTGCTGCAACCTGCAAGTACGGGTGATTCTAGCATGTCTACTGCGCGCAACCGTGATATGAATTGTCATACATGTGGTGGCAAGGGTCACTTCAAGAGAGATTGTCCTAACCGCAAGGTCATGACTATCAATGAGGACAATGAGTATGAGACTGGAGATGATGTTGATCCATATGCTCCAGAAGATGATGACTATGACAGTGATGGTGTAGATGCTTATCCATCTGAAGCTCGCACTATTGTTGTGTCTCAGCGTGCTCTTAATGTGTTGCCAAGTGCATCTACTCAGCGCTGCAATTTGTTCCAAACAAAGGCTTTAGTTGGTCCTGACAAGGCTTGCAAGGTCATTATTGATGGCGGGAGTTGCCGCAATTTAGCAAGCAAGGAGTTGTGTACCAAGCTGAAGTTGAAGTATCTCCCGCACCCGCATCCATACTATATTCAGTGGTTGAGCGACAATGGTGAGATGAAGGCAAACCACATGGTGCGTGTTGAGTTTGAGATTGGACCGTATAAGGATTCCATTGATTTTGATGTGGTTCCTATGACGGTGTGTCACCTACTATTTGGTCGGCCTTGGCTTTATGATCGTTCTGTGCAACACAATGGCCGTGCCAATACATATCACTTGGAGTTCAAGGGCAAGAAAATCAATTTGCAGCCTATGTCACCACAACAAATTGTCAATGAATCTCGTCAGAAAGTTGAAGTAAACTTGGAGGATGCACCTTTAGATAGGCGAGAGAATTGTAATACCGTGAGTGATATAACGAAAAGTGAGAGAGTGAATTCCTTAGTCTTATTAGCCACCAAAGAAGATATGAGAGAATTTAGTGAGGATCCTTTAGCCATGCCTCTTGTGCTCATGTACAGGGGTACGGTTTTGGTTTCTAATGACATGGCCCCTATTCCTCTTGGTGTTTCTAATATGTTGTAGGAATTTAGCGACGTGTTTCCGGAGGAGGTTCCCGCAGGACTACCACCATTGCGTGGTATTGAGCATCAAATTGACTTGATCCCCGGAGCTTCACTGCCCAATAGGGCGCCATATAGGATGAACCCCGAAGAGACGAAGGAGATACAGAAGCAAGTACAAGCGCTACTCGATAAAGGTTATATCCGCATAAGCCTTAGTCCTTGTGTTGTTCCTGTTATTCTAGTTCCTAAGAAAGATGGTACATGGCGCATGTGTGTAGATTGTAGAGCGATAAACAATATTACTATTCGATATCGTCATCCTATTCCCCGTTTAGAGGATATGCTAGATGAATTGAGTGGTGCTGTTGTTTTGTCTAAAATTGATTTGCGTAGTGGTTATCATCAAATTAGGATGAAAGATGGGGATGAATGGAAAACAGCCTTTAAAACAAAATTTGGTTTATATGAGTGGTTAGTAATGCCTTTTGGTTTGACTAATGCACCTAGCACTTTCATGAGACCGATGAACCATGTTTTGCGTAATTTTATTGGCAAGTTTGTGGTTGTGTACTTTGATGATATATTAATCTACAACCGCAATGAATCTGATCATACTATACATATTCGACATGTTTTGCAAGTGTTGCGTGATAATAAACTCTATGGTAATCTTGAGAAGTGCACATTTTGCAAAGATAAGGTCATATTTCTGGGTTATGTTGTCTCTAAGCATGGAGTAGAAGTAGATGTGTCTAAAATTGAAACAATTCAAAATTGTCCTACTCCCATGAATGTGAGTCAAGTACGAAGTTTTCATGGTCCAGCTGGGTTTTATAGAAGATTTGTGCCCAACTTTAGTACTATTGCTGCACCTTTGAATGATTTGACTAAAAAGGGTGTTGTCTTTGAGTGGGGCGCAGCCCAAGATCATGCTTTTGATGAACTGAAAAGATTGTTAACTTCTGCACCGTTGCTTGCACTTCCTGATTTCAATAAACAATTTGAGATTGAATGTGATGCTAGTGGTATTGGAATTGGTGGTGTGTTGATGCAAGAGAGTCGCCCAATTGCATATGTTTCTGAGAAACTTTCTGGTGCTAAGTTGAACTATCCTATCTATGATAAAAAAATTGTATGCTTTAATTAGATGTCTTGAGATTTGGCAACATTACTTGTGGCCAAAAGAATTTATCATACATTCTGATCATGAAGCTTTAAAATATCTGAAAGCTCAATCTACTTTGCATAAGCGTCTTGCTAAGTGGGTTGAGTTCATTGAGTCTTTTCCATACATTATGAAGCATAAGAAGGAAAAGATAATATTGTTGCTGATGCTCTATCTAGAAAGAATATGCTATTAACTCAACTTGATGTTAAAATTCCTGGTTTAGAGATACTATGTGATTTGTATGCTACTGATCATGATTTTGCTGAACCATATCGCTTGTGTGCTATTGGTAAAGCATGGGAAAAATATCACATACATGATGGGTTCTTGTTTAGAGCTAACTAACTATGTGTTCCAGAATCGTCTGTGCGTTTGCTCTTATTGCAGGAATCCCATGCTGGAGGTTTGATGGATCACTTTGGGCGTGAGAAGACGCTACTCATGCTAGCTGACCACTTTTATTGGCCAAAGATGAGGTGGGATGTGGACATATATGTGAAGAGGTGCATTACTTGCAACAAGTGCAAGTCCAAGCTGAAGCCTCACGGTTTGTATACTCCTTTACCGGCACCTACTACACCTTGAGAAGATATTAGTATGGATTTTGTGTTGGGTTTGCCGTGTACTAAGAGAGACCATGATTCTATATTTGTGGTAGTGGATAGATTCTCTAAGATGCCACATTTTATTGCCTGCCACAAGAGCGACGATGCGTCACATATTGCTAACCTGTTTTTCAGGGAGATTGTACGTCTACATGGAGTCCCGAAGACTATTGTTTCTGATCGTGACGTGAAGTTTATGAGCTACTTCTGGAAGACGCTTTGGAGAAAGCTGGGGACGAAGCTACTTTTCAGAACCACTTGTCATCCCCAAACTGATGGTCAAACTGAAGTGGTGAATAGAACATTGTCACTACTGTTGAGATCCATGATCAAGAAGAACCTGAAGGAGTGGGAAGATTGTTTGCCGCATGTGGAGTTTCCTTACAACAGGGCGGTACATTCTACCACAGAGTTGTGTCCCTTTGAGGTGGTGTATGGTTTCAAACCCATTACTCTGCTTGATTTGTTGCCTCTACCCATAAATGAGAGAGTTAATATGGAGGCATCCAAGAGGGCAGATTTTGTGCGAAAGATTCATGTGAAGACTAAAGAGTTGATAAAAAAGAAAGGCAAGAGCAATGTTGCAAGGATGAACAAGAAGCGCAAGAAGATGTTGTTCAAGCCTGGTGATATGGTCTGGGTACATTTTCGCAAGGATAGGTTCCCGAAGCTGCGGAAGTCCAAGTTGCTTCCTCGTGGTGCTGGTCCTTACAAAGTGCTTGCCAAGATCAATGATAATGAATACTCTATCGATCTTCCAATTGATGAGTTTGGTGTCAGTAATTCTTTCAATGTTGCTGATTTGACACCATATGACGGAGAAGACCTTGGAGCGTCGAGGTTAACGCCTTTTGAAGGGGGGGGGGGGGAGATGTTGAGGACATCTCTACTACACTACTACCTCTGTCATTGCAAGATGAAGACGATCCTGCTGTGAAGCTCAAGTCCAATGAAGTCAGAATTGGACCAATGACATGAGCTCGTGCGAAGCAACTTAAACAACAGGTGAACTTGTTCCTAAGTGATACTTTTATCGATGATAACTTTATACTGCCTAAGTCCTATTACTTATGTATGATCAGGTATGAAGAAGGAGCAAGCATCGCACGAAGAGGAGAGGAGCAGCTGGACAAGAAGCTGGACGTGAAGCTGGATATGGAGCTGGCCATGAAGCTGGTCAAGAAGACATCCCATGGAAGCGCGAGAGAGGAGAGGGAGGCTTGCGCGAGGGGAGAAGAAGAAGTTCAGGCCAGCGCTAGGCCCGGTCAGACCGGCCGCCACGCCGGCGCGCCCGGTCCTAGGCCCGGTCCGACCGGGCGCCAGACCGTCCCAGCCCGGCGCCGACCGGGCGCCACGCTTGTTCCAGCCGGGTCACATCCAGTAAGCCTGGACGCCTAGCCGGTTTCCACCCGGCGCAAGGTCCGGTTTCAACCGGCCTGACCCGGTCCCAGGCCCGGTCGACCGGCTCCTGAGCCGGCCGTGTCCGAGTCTGTCTCGACCAGATCCCGATCTGGGTCGGTTATTCTTGTATTTTCTCGAACCCTGGTCGTCCTGAACCCCTATATAAGTGCCCAGGACGCCCCCAAATTAGGTTTAGACCACGTTTAAGATAAACCCTAGTTCATAGTTGATTGCTTTGCAACTCTATTGAATCCCTACACCATATTGCATTGATTTGGTGTAAATCCTGAAAGTTTTGTGTGATCTGCTGTTCCATTGGAAATTAGACGGTTGCAACTTACCGCTTCGTGGTCGGCGGCTACGTGCGCAAGTGTGTGGAGTTGCGAATATTTTGCAGGGTTGAGAGCTGTTGCATTGGCGACAGGGACCAATCGAAAGATCTCGTTGCGTCATACAAGTTATCATCCGCTTCATCATCAAGTTATCTCCGCTGTGTTCATCCCGTGATCATCATCACCACCGTTGCTTACTGAGAAGATCGGGCCACCCCTTATCAAAACGGATCCGGATATTTACCATACCCATTTTCGCAGACGTCCGAATTCGGATATTACCACTTTTATATCCACATTAATGTCGGATAATATGAATTTAGTGATTTGGAATTCATTCTTACAAAGCATACGACTCTTTAAAGCATGAACATGATGGCCAAGAATCGAATAGGCCCATTAATTATCAAAAATTGCTGCACGTAAAAGGTAAGCCTTATGATTTCTATTCCTTCAAATGGGTCATTACTATCATATTGTGCGACTAAAACACATGAAGGCCAAGGAGGTTTTGAGTGCAACCCCGGTTAATGTTACCTTTTAGTGCATACCTTTACAATACATTGGTGTTGTAGTATTTCTGACCCATCTTTCAAGCGACAACCTCTGTCAAGATGCCGATACATATTTGAACAGACACCCTGCATAAGATACCATGGTTTCTGAATTCTCCCACTTCAAAATGGTCTCTAGGGAACCTAAAACTGAATGGTAAACCAAACGATTGCACACACGAAATTCTTGTAAAAACAAGTGTGCATCTTAGCTATCCAAAGACAAATACAATTTCTTTTCAAAATCTAAGCTGAATTCTCGTCTAACCATCAATGGAAGAAAGAAAAGATAGTTGACTTGGCACTTGGTCATTTTTCAATTTGTCATAACTCGTTTTTTCTTCCAATCATAAGATAACACGTGGGTATTCGCTATTTCGCCCCAAAAATATATTTTTGCATGTATTTTGCGTTGTACATACATGTAATTTATAGTGTACATATGCACGTACATATATGTGTTAGCAGTCTATACAGATGCAATTAACACGTTTAGGGCTACTAATTAATTAATTACTTGTAATAGTAGTGTAAATAAACCGTAATTTATACCGTGCAAGGAATTGACAAGAAATGGTGGTCCAACCGATCTACCGTTCATTGCAATGGAGAGAACATCAGAGTGTTGGTGAAATGAAAAACAACACACGCCTACAAAATAGTAAAAGTGAAGATAAATGGGACAACGTACGTCCCTCAATTGACCCGAGTTGGGTAACTTCCTTTGGAGGTTAAGAATGACGCATGTGCTTGCGTGGTTGACATGGGGATGCAAACAAGATGTATCAAAGGCATTAATTAGCTGAGGGCGGGGATGCAAACAAGATGTGTGTCAAAGGCATCCATTTGCTAGCTGGGGGTGCACCTTTTTTTTTTGACAATCAATACCACATATATTCATATTAACAAATAGTACATGGTAGAGATACATGAGTTGACTTCAACGTTTACAAAATAAATTCTAAAAGATACTAAAAAATCATCGAGGTATTCAATTTTTTTTTCCAGAACACAATCTTGTACTCTTCTGAAGGCATCCAAAAATAGATAGCGAACCATAACCTGTAAATATCGACGAAGGTTCTCCCAAAATTTTAATTTGAGTTGCAATGCCAAGGTGCGTGCACGCGAGGCAGTTATTCAACATCGGCAAGAGTACCAACACCAGAATAACAACCGACTAGCCTTGTCGATGTCGATGGAGAGCCGAGAGTACGAATCACCATTGTTGAAGACGTAGCAGCCGGGACAAAAACTGCGAGGATTATCCTCCTCGCGGCAACAACGAAAAAAGATCCAAAATCGATCTGGCGAAGCAAGATCTGAAGGCCCATACCTACAGGATTATAATCTTTCAACACCACCATTTACATCGGAAAAGAGATCTCATCGTCGAACGAAAGCCCACATATCACTTATTGCAGACGATGCTATCTCCATTGAGGGCAAACCAACAAGAAGACGACTACCAAAATCCTAACATAATCGACTGAAAACACTACTTTTGTTAAAAACTTCACGCATAGATCAGGTTTCCTACTTCTCCCGACGCAGGCGAAACCGACTGAAGGAGGGAGAACCGATCTATGGAGAAGACTGAAGTGGAGGCGGCTAGGATTTTGGAGAAGAAGCGGCTGTCCGTGATTATAACCGATCTATGGAATTAGCTGGAGGTGCTCCCTTGATCCTTATGTGCAGGCGGGATTGCTTGAAGATTACATCATCAGGGAACACAACGGATGGGACGCCATGAACGACTGTCAGCCTGTCACGCGTCGCAAATACGTTTGGCTTTTGGACCAGGGTAGTCCGTGCATGTGAGCACTTAACAAGAAACAAAAGTAGTGACCACTGACCGTGCAAGCCGGAAGCCAGAAGTAGATGTGCTTCTATTCTATGGCTTTGATCGGACGAGCACTAGTGGAAAACAGGGCTTCCGTGGGAGCCTTTTGTCGCGGGCGCGCCTGCACCCGCGACAAATGGCCTGGCCACGTCGCCCCGAAACCATGTGGAGCGCGCGGAGGTTTTTGTGCGGCCTTTTGTCGCGGGTCGTAATACGGCCCGCGACAAAAGGGGTAGGAGCGACGTGGCCACCCCTTTTGTCGCGGGTCGTAATACGGCCCGCGACAAAATGTCCCCCCTATATATAGGAGCAGCCAGCCACCCCCCCACCTCATTTTTTCCTTGGTGGTGAAGGTGGAGGTGTATGCTAGCTCATTTTTTCTACATGTGCACAAGAGGTGTTTGATGGAATGCTTGTGAGAGGGATGCCACTTGGTTTTATTTGATAAGATTTCTCCTCTTTTTGATCCAAAAAGGTTAGCAACTATTTTCTCGACTATATATATATATGCATAGTCCGTACAATACTAATTTTAGCAAGGTGATTGCATCCGATACATATATAATTGTACTTATGATGCAGATGAGTCATCCATGGATGTACGGTAACCGATGTGCTCCCGCTTTCGGAGAGGGCGTGAATTCTTTCCTCGCTTGTGGCCGAGGCCAACAAGTCGAAGCAAGGTTTTATGTGCTGTCCATGTCTAAAATGTAAGAACGAGAAGGATTACTCTTGCTCAAGAGATATTAAGAGCCACCTGCTTCGGTTTGGGTTCATGTCCAGGTTATAATGTTTGGACCAAGCACGGAGAAGAAGGGGTTATGATGGAAGACGGCGATGAGGAAGAAGATAATGATGAGAAGTATCGATCTATGTTCTCTCGAATGCTTTGATACCGCAATGGACGACAATGAAGAAGAAGGAGGTGAAGAACAGGCATTAGATGATCCCGTTGATGATGATCTTCGTCGGGCCATTTCGATGCAAGAAGAGACTCGTGACACGGATAAGGAGAGGTTGCGGCTCGACAAGATGTTAGAGGACCACCACAAATTGTTGTACCCAGGTTGTGAAGATGGGCATAGAAAGCTGGGTAGCATATTGGAATTGCTGAAATGGAAGGCGAGAGGTCGGTGTGACCGACTCGGGATTTGAGAAATTGATGATAATATTAAAGAAGTCTGTTTCCAAGAAATAATGAATTGCCCGTCGGTACATATGAAGCAAAGAAGCTTGTCTCGCCCTCTAGGATTAGATGTGCGTAAGATACATGCATGCATTAATGACCGTATCCTCTACCGCGGTGAGAAGTACGAGAATTTGAATAAATGCCCGATATGTGGTGCATTGCGGTATAAGATCGAAAAGATGACCCCGGTGATGTTGAGGGCGAGCCACCCAGGAAGAGGGTTCCTGCGAAGGTGATGTGGTATGCTCCAATAATACCACCGTTGAAACGTTTGTTCAGAAACAAAGAGCATGCCAAGTTGTTGCGATGGCACATGGAAGAACGTAAGAAAGACGCGATGTTGAGGCACCCCGCTGATGGTCGGCAGTGGAGAAACATCGGGAGAGAGTTTCCGGATTTTGCAGGTGAGGCAAGGAACTTATACTTTGGTCTAAGTACGGATGGCATGAATCCTTTTGGGGAGCAGAGCTGCAGTCACAAAGCACTCGGCCCGTGACTCTATGTATCTACAACCTTCCTCCTTGGTTGTGCATGAAGCGGAAGTTCATTATGATGCCGATGCTTATCCAAGGCCCAAAGCAACCGGGCAACGACATTGATGTGTACCTAAGACCATTAGTCGATGAACTTTTGGAGTTGTGGGCCAAACCAGGTGTACGTGTGTGGGATGAGCACACGGAGCAAGAATTTGACCTACGAGCGTTGCTATTCGTAACCATCAATGATTGGCCTGCTCTCGGTAACATTTCAGGACAGTACGAACAAAGGATACAATGCATGCACACACTCGTTTAGATGAGACCGAAAGTAAATATTTGGGAAAAAGCAGAAAAGTTGTGTACCCGTTCAATCGTCGTTTCCTTCCGCGCAAGCATCCCTTAAGGAAAAAAGGCAAGCATTTCGATGGCGAGGCAGACCGCCGTCCGAAGCCCGTCCCCCGTAGTGGTGCCGATATATTTGACATGGTCAAGGATTTAAATGTTATCTTTGGAAAGGGTCCAGGCAATCGACTTGTTCCTAAAGACGATGACGGACACGCGCCCATGTGGAAGAAGAAATCTATTTTCCGGGAGCTAGAATATTGGAAAGTCCTGGAAGTCCGCTCTCGCAATCGACGTGATGCACCTGACCAAGAATCTTTGTGTGAATATTCTAGGTTTTCCGGGCGTGTATGGAAAGACAAAAGATACAACGTAAGCACGGGAGGACCAGGAACTTCATAAAGGACGAAACGGCAATCATCCAGGGCAGTTTGTAGGGCCCGCCAGCTATGCTCTTACCAAACAAGAGAAGGAGATCTTTTTTGAAGCCCTATTCAGTATCAAGGTTCCGTCTGGTTTCTCGTCGAATATAAAGGGGATAGTTAATATGAAGGAGAAAAAATTCCAGAACCTCGAAGTCCCATGACTGTCACGTGCTTATGACACAATTGCTTCCGATTGCATTGAGGGGACTTCTACCGAAAATGTTCGACTAGCCATTGTGAAGATATGTGCATTCCCGAACGCAATTTCTCGGAAGGTAATGGATCCGTAAACTTTGTCGTGATTACAGGAAGATGTGGTCCAATGTCTTGTCGGCTTCGAGTTGTTGTTCCCACCATCCTTCTTCAATATTATGACGCACCTCCTCGTTCACCTAGTTGAAGAGATTAGAATTCTCGGTCCTGTATTTCTACACAATATGTTCCCCTTCGAGAGATTCATGGGAGTCTTAAAGAAATATGTTCATAACCGAGCTAGGCCAGAAGGAAGTATCTCAAAGGGCTACGGAACTGAGGAGGTCATTGAGTTTTGTGTTGACTTTCTTCCCGACCTTAAGCCGATTGGTGTTCCCGAATCTCGGTATGAGGGGAGGCTGACTGGAAAAGGCACACTAGGAAGGAAAACAACGGTGTGGAGGGACAAGATTTCTTTCAATCAAGCGCACTACACGGCTTCTATACAATTCCAGCTTGGTGGCTCCGTACATCGAGAAACATAAGAATGTTTTACGAGAAATAAACCCGGGCCAGCCCGAGTCCTTGATTACACGTCAACACATGAATACCTTCGGCAGCTTGGTTGCAAAGACATCTCATTAATGACCCATCTGCGGTGGAGCAGCTGTACTTGTTGGCCAGAGTTACCATCTTCAAACATATGTACATTCCAAGGGTACGAGATAAATGGGAATACATTTTACACGATCGACCAAGATAAAAAGAGCACCAACCAAAACAGCGGTGTCCGCTTCGATGCAACAGTACGAGAATGGGCAGACCACCACATATTATGGATACATAGAGGAGATATGCGAACTTGACTATGGTCCCACTTTTAAGGTCCCTTTGTTTCGGTGCAAATGGGTGAAGCTCAGCGCTATACATATTGACGATAAGTACGGTATGATAACAAGTGGATCCCAACAATCTTGCGTACCCGGACGAGCCTTTTGTCCTAGCCGCCGAGGTGGCTCAAGTTTTCTACGTGAAGGACATGTCTAGCAAATCAAGAAAAAGAAATCAACAAAAGAATACATCAATCGAGGAGCCAAAGCGCCACATAGTTCTTTCGGGGAAAAGAAACATCGTGGGAGTGGATGACAAGACAGACATGTCGAAGATTATAATAAGTTTAAAGAAATTCCGCCCTTCACGGTGAAAATTGACCCAAGCATCTTGCTAAATGATGAAGATTCTCCATGGCTACGGCGTAGAAGATCACAACACTAGATGGCGATGTAATAATGTATTCTTCATATATAGTTCCCAAGACAATCTCTACATTTATGTAATAATGAAGATTAAACCGTGCTTGGCTTGTTGATCCGCTTGGCAAGGCGTATCGATGCTCCTTTTATAGGCACGGCACCGCTTGTACTTTGTCTTATTCCTTCGACATGCCGTCGTGCGCTACATGCTTTATCTCATCGAGCAAGTGCGTCCACCCACGCGTCCTTATCCCGCCGACACCTTTAGTCGCGGTTGCAGCCACCAACCGTGACAAAAGGTTACCGACACATCCTTATCCCGCCGACAGCCTTTAGTCGCGGTTGCAGCCACCAACCGTGACAAAAGGTTACCGACACATCCTTATTATCCTGCCGACATCTTTAGTCGCGGTTGCAGCCACCAACCGTGACAAAAGGCCCTCCTAGATCAGCCCCCCCAGCCTTTTGTCGCGGTTTGAGCCTCCACCCGGGATGAAAGTTTCGCGCGCCACTTCGTTCCCGCCTATTTTCTTCCCGCATTCCCGCCATTTTTCCACTATATATATGTAGGCTTGGACTCTCATATCTGCAAACCTCATCACTATCTCCCATGGCTTCCATCGTATGTCTAACACCCCGGGAGGCGGAGGCGCTTGCGCCTCGAACTACCCCTGCCCGCCCGGCTACCGCGTCCCGACCGGCTGGTTGCCGAGCGTCGTGAGGCGTACCGGTCCCTCCTATCCCTGTAGGTGTGCCACGCGAGATGGCCATCACGAACCACTACTATTTCGAGCTCACGCCCGAGCAGCGGAGGAATCCCCAGGGCATCCCGACTACAGCCCGACTTGGGACAGCCTTCTTCATCAATCGGCGTGAGAGGGCGGTTGCCGTGCACGAGGAGGACGGCCCTCCTCCTTCGAACTTCAACGAGGCCGGCCGTCGGATGTGGTGGCGCGGCCGGACTCTCCGCAGCGTCCCTGGCCTATCGTGGCCCCCGCCCGCGCTACCCTCAATCCCAGCCCACGCGTGGTCATCCGCCGAGGTTCGACAACCGCGACCCCGATGCTAGCGACGATGACGTCGGCGACTTTGATGACTACGAGTGGCGACGTGTATAGGACTAGGCACGACTATGATTGAATGGCTCCAACATTCGAATCTGGCCATGTATCTTATTTTTCAGTTGAGCTCTGTACTTTAATTTCAGCTCAATCGTAATAAATTTCGTGTCAACCACTTTATTGAACAAAAACAACCGACAACGACTTTATAAACTAAATTTAAACTAATAGAACCGACAACGACTTTATTGAAATTACAATAAAATAGATAAATTACTAGTCTAGTCTCTACTCGTCGTCGGAGGTTGTCTCCGTCCAAAGGTCATCCCACCGAGGGTCGTTTTGGTCCAAGTTGTATTCGAGTTCTCGAGCTCGAAGGCGGCGACGGCCCGACGGTGGCGCTCGTTGGACCTGCGTTGTGCCCTAAGGTTAGCAAAGAACGCGTCGGGGACCGCGCCCTCCACCGGCGCATCAACCGCTCGTCGCGCTCGGCGATGGCGATCCCGCGCTGCACTCGGCGATGCCGGCGACGGTCCTCGTCGGTGACGAGGCACGGCGGTGGCGCGAGGAACTCCGCCTCCTCTAGCGATTCAACATCCGGGAAGTTCATGTCGTGCCCTGGCCGCCGAAAGCGCCACGCCGCCGCGTCGTAAGCGCGCGCCGCCTCTTCCGGCGTGTTGTACGTGCCGAGGGTGAGGCGGAAGCCACCGGCGCGTATCTCGGCGGTGAACCTACCGCTCGGATGCACTCGAACGCCACGGAAACCGGACGCCCTCGACGACATGGAGGCATCCCGGAGATGAATGAGCGGAGGCGGTGGCGACGTGTGGTTGCGCCCGCACTCGTCGCTCTATATAGTGCACGCGGGGCATGGCACGTGTCAGCGGTGGCTACACGTCGCACGCCGGCGTCGGCGGGGCGAGGCACGTGTCAGCGGTGGCTACACGTCGCACGCCGGCGTCGGCGGAGCGAGGCACGTGGAAGAGGTGGCGACACGTGGCACGGGGACGCGACACGAGTGGCACGGACGCGACACGTGTGGCACGGCGGCGGTGCACAGTGGGTGAAACATACCCGACTATCAACGTTTCATATGACGCGAGATGCAAATAGGTATATGGATGTCATATTCATATTCATTACCTTTTTCTGATCAATATTCATATATAAAACATTTGTATTTGAGTTACCATTCAAAAGTTATTGAAATAATAATTTTATTAATTTAAAATACAAAAATAAAGGGTGAAGAGGCCTCTAGATGGGCTGATCCGTGGCACAGCCCATCCAACGGCTCTAGGCCGTTGGATTCAAACGACCGTAGCCGCTGGATGGGCCGTGCCGCGGATCAGCCCTAAGGCGTTTTGTCGCGGGTGGGGGCTTGACCCGCGACAAAGACCCCCCTTTGTCGCGGGTGGGGGCTTGACCCGTGACAAAGGGGGTCTTTGTCGCGGGTCAAGCCCCCACCCGCGACAAAAGGGGGTGGGTATAAGAGCGCGGAGCCGCGGGCGGAGCCGCCACCCGCGACTCCCCGGAGGCCAACACTTAGCCGTTTTGCGCCGCCAGGCCGCCGAAATTGGCCGCGCCGCCGCCGTCTTCCTCGCCTCCGGCCGCCGCCCTCGCCGCCCCCGCCTCTTCCTCTCGGGCCGCCGCCGTTCCTCGCCGCCTCTCGCGCCGCGCCGCGCCTCGGCCGCCGCCGCGCCCTCGGCCGCCGCTGCGCCCTCGCGCCGCGCCGCGCCGCGCCTCGGCCGCCTCCGCGTCCTCGGGCCGCCGCCGCCGCCGGCCGCCACCTGCGCGTCGTCGTCCTCGGGCCGCCGCCGCCGCCGTCTGCAAGCCCGAGGTAGCGCCGCCGCGCCTGCAGCTCACGGGCGCCTGGTTTTCATTTTTTTTTCATTTTTTTTTACTTAATTGTGTTAATTAGTTATTAATTAGTTAGTATGTAATTAGTTAGTAATGTAATTAGTTAGTTTAGTTAGTATGTAATTAGTTAGTAATGTAATTAGTTAGTTTAGTTAGTATATAATGTTTAGTTAGTATGTAATTAGTTCATATGTAATTAGTTTAGTTTAGTTAGTTTAGTTAGTATGTAATTAGTTAGTTTAGTTAGTATGTAATTAGTTAGTTTAGTTAGTTTAGTATGTAATGTAATTAGTTAGTTTAGTTAGTATGTAATTAGTTAGTATGTAATTGATTAGTTTTAGGTTGAAAAATGTTTAGTATATGTATTTACCGACACCGACACCGACACCCTCTCTCGCAAACCGACACCCTCTCTCTCTCTCGCAAACTAGCGTCGCCGACACCCTCTCTCTCTCTCGCAAACACGTGTCGCCGACAAAGACACCGACACCCTCTCTCGCAAACCGACACCTCTCTCTCTCGCAAACTAGCGTCGCCGACACCTCTATCTCTCTCTCGCAAACACGCGTCGCCGACACACTCTCCCTCTCGCAAACACGCGTCGCCGACACCATCTCCCTCTCGCAAACACGCGTCGCCGACACCCTCTCCCTCTCTCTGGCAAACACGCGTCGCCGACACACTCTCCCTCTCGCAAACACGTGTCGCCGATTAGGGTTAGGGTTTGGTTTGTGTTTGATTAGGGTTAGGGTTTGGTTTGTGTTTGATTAGGTTTAGGGTTAGAACATGTACTTATCGATTTAATTCTTTTGCAGAAACAATGGATCCATTCCAACGGAACTTGGAACAGGAAGACATGTTCGCGGAAATAATCCGCGATGGTACAGAAGCCGACCGAGAAGACCGCGACTCCGGTGATGGAGAAGCCCGCGGCTCCGGTCATGGAGAAGCCGGCGGCTCCGGCCATGGAGAAGCCGACGGCTCCGGTGACGGAGAAGCCGACGACGGCTCCGGTGACGGAGAAGCCGACGGCTCCGATCATGACGAGGTATTAATGGAATTCTATATGTACATATGTATTGAGGCATTAGTATAGAGGCATTAATGCAATTCTATATATATGTATTCTCTTAGGCCTCCGAAGATAAGATAGAGAAACGAGGCCCGACAAAGAAGTTGACCAAGAAAGACCACTTCACAATTGAAGCTATATCACCGGAAGGCCAACCGGTGGTACCCGAGAATGTCTGGAGTGAAGTTCAAAAATCAGTGCGGAGTTGTGGTTAGAGATCGTGTCCCGATCACCGTCGCAGAATGGAACAAGACGAAGAATGTGTCCGAAAATCAGGTTGCCGATAGGTACAAAGACACACTTTTCGGAGACCTGATGGCACATTTCACTTTGCCGATTTGGGATCGGAGTCCGAGAATGCTAAGCAGCGAGAGCTAGTGAAGAAATGGGCTCTTAAGAAGATGGGGGAACTTTTCCGGCGTATAAGAACCGGTTATGGAAAAATTATAAGAAAGACAAGAAGCCTCCATTATTCGAGAACTACCTAGCGAAGCAGGAGCATAACCGGGAAGAATTTGTGAGGTACAAAGAATCAGAGGAGGCTGTGAACCCGTCAGCGAAAAACAAGAAGAATGCAAGCGAGAAGAAGTATCACCATCATACGGGGCGAGGGGGCTACGGAAGAGCCATGCCTAAGTGGGATGCACAAGAGGCTGAGATGGAGCCGAACGGGATCACTCCGTAACCCACGCGAGAAGGATGGGACACAAGGGCTCGAAATTGGTTCCTCGCGCATGGCCGTGAGTATGACATGAAGACAGGGAACATTGTTGAAAGTGACACCGTGGTTAGGGTACCCGTGCAAAAATGGATTGAAGTGACGACAGATATAAAGGCGGGAAAACTAAAGTTTGCTCCCGATAGAGAGAAAGACTTGCCGACGCTTGTCCTCGGTAATCCCGAGAAGGGAGGACGAACAAGAGGCTTCGGCCCTAGTGTTCCGTGGTCGCTTGGGTTTCCGGCCGACGCGGAGACTTATAGAAGCCGAGCGAGAGCTAAACAACGCCAGCTGGAGGTGCAGTAATGACCCGATGGCCGAGTTCCAACGCCGACTTGACCAGCAGCAGCGGGAGCTTCAGCAGCAGCGAGCGGGAGATAAATGAACTAAAAGGACAAGCGCCCGCCGATAATACCGCTGAAATATCTCGGCCGACGAGACAAGCAAGCGTGGCCGACTCGGAGGCCCCTCCTACACGGATGATGATAGATGCCGGTCCCGGCGACCCCTTGGATGGAATCAAGGAGCAAACACCTTGTGATCTCCATGAGGTGTTCAGGAAGGTTTCGTTAAGGTGGCGGTCGGCTATGTCTTACCGGCATTTGGACCCGAAGGTGAGCCGGCAACATGGCATGGCAATCCGATTCCAGCTCGGCTATGCTCGTGTCGGGGTGGATTCAGCTTGTCCCGTCGTGGGGGACATTGGAGCTCGATATCCCCGGAGGTGATGGGGGGCTTACACTCGGAGAGGTGCCGGGAGAAGTCATTCTCCGGGAAAAGAAGAATATTAGGCTGCCAGCCGGGTAGCCCCTAGTACCGCCGTCCGAGCAGGTCACCATCACCTCCTCCAGATGATCGCAGGCCACCATCACCTCCTCCTACCGATCACATGTCGCCACCATCACCCCATGGGTACGACGTCGACCACGACATCGGTAGTCCATCTCCATCTCCGCGCCGCCGCCTCCACCCAAAAAGACTCGGAATGCACCCAGCCGGAAGCGTTTCAAGAGTCCTGTCCGCAAGAGGTCGCCCCTCCCAAAAGTACCAAAGGTTCCTCCCCCCCGTCCTTGGGATCTTACTGTCGAGGAAAATGCGGCCGCTGTTGCGAAACACAACTATGATCATTTCCATAAGCCAAAACCTCCAGCTGCTCGAGCCATACACCGAGAAGCAAATAGCATATGCTACTAGTTTTCTCGAACACACCATCGCAGTATGACTTACACGAGAAGAAGGATGACTATACACGCACTCTTGCGAAGGTAATTGACCAAAAGAATGCCGAAAAGGCTAAGGAGAAGGACATTGCCGGCACGAGCAAATCATCGGCTAGAAGTGCAACCGAGAATAAGTCAACTTCAACAAGTGCACCCCTCAAGGCCAAGCCAACGACAAAAGGCAAAAAGAGAAAGGAAGTTCCCTCCTCGGTGCTCAGCCCAAACAATCGATCCCAAGCACTCAAAGTGCTTAATGTTCCCAAGTTGTACCAGGAACAGGGTGGTTTCGATATGGAAGAAGCTGCAAAGCTAGCGGCTGCCCGTGACGTTACCGTGGAGGAATTGCTGTCTGCAGCTAGACTGTGCAGCACTCCACCGCTGATATAGCTCCTAAATTTGTCTACGGGGCCGACTTGGTCAGCACGAGAGCAGCTGCATAAACTGCCAACACATATGCGGAATTTGCATCGCTGGTACCTTGATGCATGCAAGGAGAACATAATGTACATCGTGGCGAGTATACCATGGGAATATTACTACCGAAAGGAGGAGATCCATATTGAGATGAATGAACTCGGCGCTTATTCAATCTAGATGCCCTCGACAAATCTCTCATGAGTTGCTATTGCTTGTAAGTTGTTAACTACATATAAGTTCATTTTCATTCAGTTCATGTTCGTTTTCATTGCATATATATACTCATTATATCTTATGTGTTCTCTTATGCAGTCGAAGATCGATGAATGCAGAAGTAATAATATTATCAATGTTGGGTTTATTGACCCGTATAAAATACATGTTGAAACGGTGAAGCATAAACGCGAAGAAACGGGGGAAACCTACTAAGGTTTTTGGGGGAGCAATATTTCTGTGATTCAATATTGTTTCCTTACAACTACGAGTGAGAGTCTTAATGATCTTTTATGCACATTCAATTTTTCTTACTCGATGTTAAGTGTAATTCCCGACGTATATGCATAACATGTGCAGCTTCCACCGGATTCTACTAGACATTCAACCCGATAAGGGAATAGTTGAAGTAAAAGACCCACCGAGTAGAGGCGTGGACGGGTTCAAGGACTTGCGTAAGTTGCTCCAAGTGTAATTTCCTTCATCGCCGCGCTTTATCATTCGTGAGATATCAATTAATTATCCACTCATTCAATCATTCTTTTGCCTCGGCAGGGCTTGGACCGCTTTCAAGAGACATCGTAAGGACGATACCCGGGCAGAGAAGCTAACATTTACTCCTCGTACCGTGCCCCCAGCAGCCACAAGGGACGAATCTATGTGGATACTACGTTTGCGAGTCCATTCGCATGTTAACCACCGAGAAGCGAACAATAATAAATTCAACGTAAGCAATAACATTCACAACTTTATTTATTATCATCAATATTTCGTTATCAAGACTGATTTAGTCATACTCATCTCATTTTCGTATATAGGTCGACTTCATGCGGGACGTACTCCAACCAAAGGAACACGCACTAGGAGTCGCGGAGGAACTCGACGGGACTTTTGATTAAAGAAGTACTAAACAACAAAGGCTTGTTTAGTCCAAATAGATGCTCTACCTCCAAGTAGACGGTCGTTACTACCGCTTGTCGATCGTGAGCTAAATGTATATATGTAGGGAATCTACGAATATGTGTAAGGGGAATCGACTTTTGCTTCCAATATTTGTTTGATCGATCTATATATATATATTGAATGAACGTGTACAACTTCTAGTAGCGTACAAATATATGCAACTTCTATTTTAGAACGAAAAAAAATAAAATAACAGGCGGTCTGGCGGGCGGGGGGGGAGAGGGTGCTGCACCCTCAAACCCTAAAGCAGCAGCGTTGTGCGCGCGCCACGTAGAGGGCCTTTTGTCGCGGGTGGTAATACCGCCCGCGACAAAAGGGCCTCGTGCCCTCGCGCACCAGGCGGCTGCCACGTGGTGGACCTTATGTCGCGGGTCGTAAGTGACCCGGGATAAAAGGCCTCCCTTTTATCGCGCCTTGCTTGTCGCGGCTGGCCGCCCGCGACAAAAGGCCCTAACCACCCGGATCAAAAGGCCTGTTTTCCACTAGTGGAGGGACCCGAGAGTGCTAGGTACGCCGGCCGTCTGCTTTGCTGCTTAATTTGTTTGCGTGCGTTTTGGGGATCGGAAAGTTTGTCCTTCGATCGGCTCTTCTCTTTGCCCACCTTGCACGTTGGCGAGCGCAGCTAAGGCTGTCCCCAGTGTCCACCCCACAATATGGCGAGGTAGACGCAGGTCCACCGGCCAATTTGCCAAGGAACAAATCGTGTCAATTAGCATTAGGCAGATCTGGGGTTTTACTTTTCTTGTTGGCGATGTCGCTGGTCCGCTTCTTCACGGGTGGCTTTGGGGCCTTAGAGGTGTAGTGGATCACGCCATCACGGCTCCTCACCGATGAGAAAACCTTTTTTTCTTTTCCTTTTAGGTTATTTCCCAGTGTTCTTTTTTGAGATGGTGAGGCCACCGCTAAAGCATGAAGTCAAAATAAGGTTCCTCTCGCCTTATCCTCAATCCGATAGTGCGTCTAGCGTTGTCAGAGGCCACGTGGAATCGTGTGTCCGACGGATCTCATAGAATCCGGTCAGTTTTCATGTTCATTCTGTGGTTTGATGTCAGTTACTTTCGATCTATATTAGTCATTATTGACAATGGTTATTGCTCCACTGGGTTGGTCATTTGGGGCCTTAGGGCATGTCCAGTTGGCCGACTACCGTCTGCATTTGTTTGGGTTGGGCCGCAAACACGAAATTAGCCTCCTGATCATTTGCGTCGAGGGTTGTCCCATCGGCCCTATGCATTTTAACTTTGCAAACTTTTCTATTGATAGGTAGAAACATTTTACATATGTTTTGGGACATAATTTGAAATAATGCAAAATGAGGAAACCTAACTAGTGGGTTGTGCTTGCCCTCGACTTCTTCGTTGCGAAGAAAGATCACCCAATCACATAAACTGGAAGAACATTCAGAAACCTACACTTGTGGCTTTAATTGGCACTTGCTATTTTCGCTGCAAAAAAAAGAACACCCTAGAACCTATAGTTAGTCGTCGTCATCGTCGTTATTGTTGTTGTCTTTGTCCGAGTCGTCGTGGTAGTGCATGCGGAAGGATATGTTGTCGAACACCCCGACGCTCAGGTCGCCATCGTCTTCGTCGAGGAAGTGCAGCAGGCAACCGACCTTCAAGCTGTGGGAACGGGCTAACTTCTCAAAGCCCGTGTCGAGGTACATCTTGCCTTGTCCATTGAACAAGACCTCGACGGGCCATCGGCAAAAGACGCACCTGACTTCCCGCAGTTTCACGCCGGCCGGCTCCCGGCCGGCGAGAAATTCCGCGAACTTATCTGGTAGTCTTTTTCTGCCGAAAGGATCCTCAGTGATGTGACGACGAACTCCAAGTACTTGTTGTGCTTGCACTCCAACTCGGCAGGCGACAGCGAGCGTGCAGGTGGTGCAGATGCAGCACAACCACCCCTGCCTCGCCTGCAGCGGCCGCGTCGACGACCTTGGCCCCTAGGACCCGCCATGGACCACGTGGGAAGAAGGGTGGATGGCGGCACTAGGGTTGGGAATTGGGAAGGTAGCTAGGGTTCTGTGGAGGGGTGGATGCGCAAGCGCCCCATTTTATATGATGGAGCCAGCCGAGGGGGCGGTGGCGCGCATTAAGGCCGCACCCATGGCTAGGCTTGTGGAACCTGCATCGCTGGGCGGCCATTAATTTCACACGACAAAATGCTAGTAGTCTCGTGCCGCGCCCAGAAGGCGAAGCGGACGAGGTCGCCGCCGTGCAGCTCGGGGCAGCAGGGGAGCGGTCACGCGCTGCGTCCGTGCTGCCGTCTCGCCGAGACGCATCTGCGCCCAAATTTGTGCGCCTCGGCGAACCCGATCACTATGCATCAGGCTGCTAGGCTAGGGGCAGACCAAATTTTGACTACACGGACGCAAACGGTCTCTTTTTGTCCGTTTGCATTGGGCTGGTGGAGATCCCTTTAACACCGATCTATCTACTACAACAAGCTCTACTAAGACAATTGACGAGGCGGTTCCTCGGCAATGCCCACCATGAGGGGCTTGGGTTTTAGAGAAAGGCGACGACGGAAGTTCCGGGAGCGAGGCGGTACACGACGTACCCAGGTTCACGTCCCCACGGTGGAGGATCGCTACGTCCTGCTAGCAATCCACTATATGAATATATGTATACGTGGGGCCGCCATAGGCGGAGTTGTTGGATCTAGTCTAGTTCTAATCCGTGGGTTGTGATGTCTAGGCGTGTCGCCTCTATGATTATGTTTCGATTGTCCGTGTCTAAGGGGTGCCCCCGCCTCGCTTTATATATCGGCTCAAGCTAGGGTTTACAAGAGTCCTAGTAGGATTCATATTGGACTCTTCTTTCCTTGTAGTCCAAGTTGAGGCGTGTGCGGTCCAGCCTTCTCGAGTCCTCGTGCCGGTCCACCTTCATAGTTTGCACCGGGTATGGCAATGTCGAGTACCCGAAGGGTTATGCCCACGTCGCAGCCCCCGAGTGTCTGGCCGAAGTGAAGCTTCGAGCAGGGACTAAAGTTGTCTTCGCCGAATGACTTGATCATCTGTTGAATCTTGTGCTTGATGTAGAGTCGAAGTTGCTTTTGATCGGGTGCGCGAAGCGCTCCCGATGGGAGTAGCCCCCGAGTCTATGGGCGGGTGCTTGCAGCCACACATAGACTCAAGTTGTACTACTCGAAGATCTTGATTGTTGATGTCGATGTCTTCAACTTTATTCTTCTTTGTTGGCGAGGTTGCCATATTTTTTATCGGGTGCGCAACCAGCGCTCCCGATGGGAGTAGCCCCCGAGCCTGTAGATAAATATGAAATAGTTATGTATAGGGTGTAAAAAATGCTAAGTCAAATACCGTACATGTCCTCGCGTTCGAGAACATGATGCCGATAACTCGATGATTTCACCGATAGAGGAGTTGACGATTTGGATGATATCTCAGAGGAGCCGATGATTTGGATGATGGCTCAGAGGAACCGATGATTTGGATGATGGCCCAGATGAGCCGATGATTCGGATGATGGCCTAGAGGAAGCGATGATTCGGATGATGGCCTAGAGGAGCCGATGATTTGGATGATGGCCCAGAGGAGCCGATGATTCGGATGATGGCCTAGAGGCGCCGATGATTCGGATGATGGCCTAGAGGAGCCGATGATTTTATCGGGTGCGCGTCCAGCGCTCCCAATGGAAGTAGCCCCCGAGTCTGGGCACTGATGCTTGCAACCGTGAGTAGACTCAAGTCAAGCTAGCAACCCGATGTTTATAGTTTTCTTCAGGTGCCGTTGACACATTGTTGTTTATTTCAATGGGCAATTCTTAATGCACCTTGAGCATCGTTGATGCCATTGTTTGTAAGTTTATCGGCAGCAAATTATTTGAGTGATCAGCTCGTGTTGCGGGTCTTGCTAAACCCGTTGTATGTGCAACTTTGCTTTCAACCGATGCATGTCTTGACAGCTGCTCCCGAATAGATCGGTGACACTAGATCTGCCGATGACTCCGTCACTCTTTGATACTTCTGTAATGTAAAATATCGAGCGTGGGTCGTTTTCGTATGTGTTTCATGATCCTTGCTATCTGCGGCACTCTTTGAGGCATCTATAGCAAAGGAAAAAAGTAAGGTTCCCGCTGTTTCATGATCCTTGCTATCTGCGGCACTCTTTGAGGCATCTATAGCAAATAAAAAAAGCAAGGTCCCTGTTGTTTACCATCCATTGCATCACTCGTATTTTCAGAGGGTTTTAGATGATAACTTCAGGTGTAAAGAGTCTTCATATATTCTTGAATTCCGGCGTGGATTCCAGCGAACCGGCGTTCCCGATGGGAGTAATAGTCTTCAAATCTTCTTGAATTCCAACGAACCAGCGCTCCCGATGAGAGTAACCGCAATAGTTCGAAGATATTCCAGGAGTCCCCGAGAGTGCATCAAGAGAAGATATATCCAGGGCCGAAGAGGATAAGTCCATCGAGTAATCATAAATGATGAAGCCATTGACCCGAGATAGTCCATGCGGTGGGCGCATTCGAAATAATTCCGCGGCCAGAGATAGTCCATGCGGCGTGCGCAGCCGAAATAATTCTCGCGGCCAGAGATAGTCCACGCGGCAGGCGCAGCCGAAATAATTCCGCCATCCAAGAGAGTCCACGCGGCGCCTAGCTGACGTGGCCGATGACGAGGACGCGGTTGACATAGCCGATCCGCTGCGGGTGAGCATCCGAATATATTGGGTCCGTAATGTCGGGTCCGCGGCAGGCGAGCCCCCGAGTAAGAAGAGTGCGCGATGGCGGGCGCGGTCAACCGAGCAGGGCAGTCGACGGGCGAGCTCCCGAATATATCAAGTCCGTGATGCAACGAGCGAGCCCCGAGCGTGGCGACTATGCGCGGTGAAGCAGTCGAAGCTTGTTCCGATCTGCAGTCATATTACGGCGCAAAAACTATGCACAAATAATAGTACGAGCCAAAAATATTTGGCCAAAAATAAATTTTACGTAATTAGAAATATAGCACCTGATTTTTGTGTTGCATGGCGAGTTGACGACGGTGGCGTTTGGCCGGAAAAATTCGACGAAGTGGCTGAACTCTCAGGTGTTTTTGAGCGCTTCATGTCAATGGTTGTCTGGACGGGCAGACTCGTGACCCGAAAAATATGGACCGAGCCATCAAGATGATTTCCCGAAATTTTCTTTGTAGCCTGATCTTCACGTGAGCAGCATTGATGATCTCTTTTCTCTGATCAATGGAGCTTCACAAGATTTTTTTTTCTTCGACTTAGAGCTTCTGATCCGTCTCGAGAACGAACCCATCTTCCTTTTTCTTTTTGATGAGCCTCGCCAGGTGCTTGGCCGATCTTTCTTTCTTCTTGTTTCTTTCTCTTTACTCCTTTCTCTGTACGTACGGTAGTACTCTCCTTTTTTCCTTAGCTAGTTGCTTTTACTTCCTTTTAGGATGCCTTGTAGAGAACAGGTTGCGGTTGCGCGAGCGCTGCCGATACTTGATACTTGAGTTTGCCCAAAACGTTTCTCTCCTTTTCTTCCGCGACTGAACGCTGCCTGTAGGCCGGCCATGATGGGCACCAGGCCGCGGCCATGTCTTGGACGAGGAAGCTAGCCGTGATGAAATACACGAGCGCCTGATCCGATATATGAAGTTGAAGTAGACTGTTCGCCAGATGCAGTTTGGATGTTGCTGATGATGAACTCGACGGATCCCGCCCGGATGACAAAATCCAGTCGTCGCTTTCCCGCAGACGGCGCCAATTGACGAGGCGGTTCCTCGGCAATGCCCACCATGAGGGGCTTGGGTTTTAGAGAAAGGCGACGACGGAAGTTCCGGGAGCGAGGCAGTACACGACGTACCCAGGTTCACGTCCCCACGGTGGAGGATCGCTACGTCCTGCTAGCAATCCACTATATGAATATATGTATACAGGGGGCCGCCATAGGCGGAGTTGTTGGATCTAGTCTAGTTCTAATCTGTGGGTTGTGATGTCTAGGCGTGTCGCCTCTATGATTATGTTTCTGATTGTCCGTGTCTAAGGGGTGCCCCTGCCTGGCTTTATATATCAGCCAAGCTAGGGTTTACAAGAGTCCTAGTAGGATTCATATTGGAGTCTTCTTTCCTTGTAGTCCAAGTTGAGGCGCGTGCAGGTCCAGCTTCTCGAGTCCTCGTGCTGGTCCACCTTCATAGTTTGCACCGGGTATGGCAATGTCGAGTACCCGAAGGGTTATGCCCACGTCAACAATCTTTACCCGGCTTTAACGATGGTGGGGCCAGGGCCGTGATACGTCTCCGACGTATCGATAATTTCTTATGTTCTATGCCATATTATTGATGATACCTACATGTTTTATGCACACTTTATGTCATATTCGTGCATTTTCTGGAACTAACCTATTAACAAGATGCCGAAGTGCCGCTGTCGTTTTCTGCTGTTTTTGGTTTCGGAAATCCTAGTAACGAAATATTCTCGGAATTGGACGAAACGAAGACCCGGGGGCCTATTTCGCCACGAACCTTCCGAAGACCGAAGAGCATACGAAGTGGGGCCACGAGGTGGCCAAACCACAAGGCGGCGCGGCCAAGGGGGCCCGCGCCGCCCGTGGTGTGGGCCCCTCGTCGGCCCCCCGACTCGCCCTTCCGCCTACTTAAAGCCTCCGTCGCGAAACCCCCGATGCGAAAAACCACGATACGGAAAACCTTACCGAGACGCCGCCGCCGCCAATCCCATCTCGGGGGATTCGGAGATCTCCTCCGGCACCCTCGCCGGAGAGGGGATTCATCTCCCGGAGGACTCTACACCGCCATGGTCGCCTCCGGAGTGATGAGTGAGTAGTTCACCCCTGGACTATGGGTCCATAGCAGTAGCTAGATGGTTGTCTTCTCCTCATTGTGCTTCATTGTTGGATCTTGTGAGCTGCCTAACATGATCAAGATCATCTATCCGTAATACTCTATGTTGTGTTTGTCGGGATCCGATGGATAGAGAATACCATGTTATGTTAATTATCAAGTTATTGCATATGTGTTGTTTATGATCTTGCATGCTCTCCGTTACTAGTAGAGGCTCTGGCCAAGTTTTTGCTTTTAACTCCAAGAGGGAGTATTTATGCTCGATAGTGGGTTCATGCCTGCATTGACACCTGGGACAGTGACGGAAAGTTCTAAGGTTGTGCTGTGCTCGTTGCCACTAGGGATAAAACATTGGCGCTATGTCCGAGGATGTAGTTGTTGATTACATTACGCACCATACTTAATGCAATTGTCCGTTGTTTTGCAACTTAATACCGGAAGGGGTTCGGATGATAACCTCGAAGGTGGACTTTTTAGGCATAGATGCGCTTGGATGGCGGTCTATGTACTTTATCGTAATGCCCAATTAAATCTCACTATACTTATCATGCCATGTATGTGCATTGTTATGCCCTCTCTATTTGTCAATTGCCCGACTGTAATTTGTTCACCCAACATGCTTTTATCTTATGGGAGAGACACCTCTAGTGAACTGTGGACCCCGGTCCATTCTTTTAATACTGAAATACAAATCTGCTGCAATACTTGTTTCTACCGTTTTCTCTGCAAACAATCATCTTCCACACAATACGGTTAATCCTTTGTTACTGACAAGCCGGTGAGATTGACAACCTCACTTGTTTCGTTGGGGCAAAGTACTTTGGTTGTGTTGTGCAGGTTCCACGTTGGCGCCGGAATCCCTGGTGTTGCGCCACACTACATCCCGCCGCCATCAACCTTCAACGTGCTTCTTGGCTCCTCCTGGTTCGATAAACCTTGGTTTCTTTCTGAGGGAAAACTTGCTGCTGTGCGCATCATACCTTCCTCTTGGGGTTGCCCAACGAACGTGTGAAATACACGCCAATCAAGCATATTTTCTGGCGCCGTTGCCGGGGAGATCAAGACACGCTGCAAGGGGAGTCTCCACTTCTCAATCTCTTTACTTTGTTTTTGTCTTGCTTTATTTTATTTACTACTTTGTTTGCTGCATTATATCAAAACACAAAAAAATTAGTTGATAGCTTTACTTTATTTACTGTCTTGCACTCTATATCAAAAACACAAAAAAATTAGTTACTTGCATTTACTTTACTTGATTCATCATGTTTCCTTTTAATTTTACCACAAAAGACATACCGGTAGGACGCGGGTCTATAATTGGGAGAAACAATATAGAAGAATTTTTCACTCATGTCAGTACCACTGAAGATTTCAAAGATAGACACTTGGTAGAACTTGCTCCCACTTATGAAATTGCTGCCGCTGCTTTAGTTCGCATGTTGGAAACTAAATTTGTTAATCTCAATCCTATAATCCAACACATGTTTCTTACACTCGGTGATATGGAAGAAGGGGAAAGAAAAGTTTTGTCTTAGAAACCCTTCTTAGAGAATTTGGTGGTCTAGCAAGAGAGGCTAGAAAGGTCTTTGCTAAATTTAATATGCTTGGCTCTCATACTAATTTTGTTAGTCTCCTTGAAAAAATGGACATGGATAGAATAAGGTACAATAAAAATGCTAATGATGGTGGGGAGATCAAAGCACCAATACCATGTAAACTCCTAGCTATGAATGATGCACTAGAAAATAACTATGCTTGGCTTGTTCCTGAAAATTTGTTTGATGAGAGTAGCAAGCCCAAGACTAATGAGAAGGGAGACGCTGAAACTTATGTATCCAATATACTATGCATGGTTGAGAAAACTCCAAACCCCGCTGTAGATGCACCACCCTTTGATAATACTTGATACACACTTTCTGCGCCTAGCTGAAAGGCGTTAAAGAAAAGCGCTTATGGGAGACAACCCATGTTTTTACTACAGTATTTTTGTTTTATATTTGTGTCTTGGAAGTTGTTTACTACTGTAGCAACCTCTCCTTATCTTAGTTTTGAGTTTTGTTGTGCCGAGTAAAGTCTTTGATAGTAAAGTAAGTACTAGATTTGGATTACTGCGCAGTTACAGATTTCTTTGCTGTCACGAATCTGGGTCTACCTCCCTGTAGGTAGCTCAGAAAATTAAGCCAATTTACGTGCATGATCCTCAGATATGTACGCAACTTTCATTCAATTTGAGCATTTTCATTTGAGCAAGTCTGGTGGCCTAATAAAATACATCTTTACGGACTGTTCTGTTTTGACAGATTCTGCCTTTTATTTTGCATTGCCTCTTTTGCTATGTTGGATGAATTTCTTTGATCCATTAATGTCCAGTAGCTTTATGCAATGTCCAGAAGTGTTAAGAATAATTGTGTCACCTCTGAACATGTGAATTTTTATTATGCACTAACCCTCTAATGAGTTGTTTCGAGTTTGGTGTGGAGGAAGTTTTCAAGGATCAAGAGAGGAGTATGATGCAATCTGATTAAGGAGAGTGAAAGCTCTAAGCTTGGGGATGCCCCGGTGGTTCACCCCTGCATATTATAAGAAGACTCAAACGTCTAAGCTTGGGGATGCCCAAGGCATCCCCTTCTTCATCGACAACATTATCAGGTTCCTCCCCGAAACTATATTTTTATTCCGTCACATCTTATGTACTTTGCTTGGAGCGTCGGTTTGTTTTTGTTTTTTGTTTTGTTTGAATAAAATGGATCCTAGCATTCACTTTATGGGAGAGAGACACGCTCCGCTGTAGCATATGGACAAATATGTCCTTAGGCTCTACTCATAGTATTCATGGCGAAGTTTCTTCTTCGTTAAATTGTTATATGGTTGGAATTGGAAAATACTACATGTAGTAATTCTAAAATGTCTTGGATAATGTGATACTTGGCAATTGTTGTGCTCATGTTTAAGCTCTTGCATCATATACTTTGCACCCATTAATGAAGAAACACTTAGAGCTTGCTAATTTGGTTTGCATATTTGGTTTCTCTAGAGTCTAGATAACATCTAGTATTGAGTTTTGAACAACAAGGAAGACGGTATGGAGTCTTATAATGTTTACAATATGTCTTTTATGTGAGTTTTGCTGTACCGTTCATCCTTGTGTTTGTTTCAAATAACCTTGCTAGCCTAAACCTTGTATCGAGAGGGAATACTTCTCATGCATCCAAATACTTGAGCCAACCACTATGCCATTTGTGTCCACCATACCTACCTACTACATGGTATTTATCCGCCATTCCAAAGTAAATTGCTTGAGTGCTACCTTTAAAATTCCATCATTCACCTTTGCAATATATATCTCATGGGACAAATAGCTTAAAAACTATTGTGGTATTGAATATGTACTTATGCACTTTATCTCTTATTAAGTTGCTTGTTGTGCGATAACCATGTTTATGGGGACGCCATCAACTATTCTTTGTTGAATATCATGTGAGTTGCTATGCATGTCCGTCTTGTCTGAAGTAAAAGAGATCTACCACCTTAATGGTTGGAGCATGCATATTGTTAGAGAAGAACATTGGGCCGCTAACTAAAGCCATGATTCATGGTGGAAGTTTCAGTTTTGGACATATATCCTCAATCTCATATGAGAATAATAATTGTTGTCACATGCTTATGCATTAAAGAGGAGTCCATTATCTGTTGTCCATGTTGTCCCGGTATGGATGTCTAAGTTGAGAATAATCAAAAGCGAGAAATCCAAAATGCGAGCTTTCTCTTTAGACCTTTGTACAGGCGGCATGGAGGTACCCCATTGTGACACTTGGTTAAAACATGTGCATTGCAAAGATCCGGTAGTCCAAGCTAATTAGGACAAGGTGCGGGCACTATTAGTATACTATGCATGAGACTTGCAACTTGTAAGATATAATGTACATAACTCATATGCTTTATTACTACCGTTGACAAAATTGTTTCATGTTTTCAAAATAAAAGCTCTAGCACATATATAGCAATCGATGCTTTCCTCTTTGAAGGACCATTCTTTTTACTTTTATGTTGAGTCAGTTCACCTATCTCTCTCCACCTCAAGAAGCAAACACTTGAGTGAACTGTGCATTGATTCCTACATACTTGCATATTGTACTTGTTATATTACTCTATGTTGACAATTATCCATGAGATATACATGTTACAAGTTGAAAGCAACCGCTGAAACTTTATCTTCCTTTGTGTTGCTTCAATACCTTTACTTTGATTTATTGCTTTATGAGTTAACTCTTATGCAAGACTTATTAATACTTGTCTTGAAGTACTATTCATGAAAAGTCTTTGCTTTATGATTCACTTGTTTACTCATGTCATTACCATTGTTTTGATCGTTGCATTCACTACATATGTTTACAAATAGTATGATCAAGGTTATGATGGCATATCACTTCAGAAATTATCTTTGTTATCGTTTTACTCGCTCGGGACGAGCAGAACTAAGCTTGGGGATGCTGATACGTCTCCGACGTATCGATAATTTCTTATGTTCTATGCCATATTATTGATGATACCTACATGTTTTATGCACACTTTATGTCATATTCGTGCATTTTACGGAACTAACCTATTAACAAGATGCCGAAGTGCCGATTCGTTGTTTTCTGCTGTTTTTGGTTTCGAAATCCTAGTAACGAAATATTCTCGGAATTGGACGAAACGAAGACCCGGGGGCCTATTTCGCCACGAACCTTCCGGAAGACCGAAGAGCATACAAAGTGGGGCCACGAGGTGGCCAAACCACAAGGCGGCGCGGCCAAGGGGGGCCCGCGCCGCCCGTGGTGTGGGCCCTCGTCGGCCCCCGACTCTGCCCTTCCGCCTACTTAAAGCCTCCGTCGCGAAACCCCCGATGCGAAAAACCACGATACGGAAAACCTATGCGAGACGCCGCCGCCGCCAATCCCATCTCGGGGGATTCTGAAGATCTCCTCCGGCACCCTGCGGAGAGGGGATTCATCTCCAGGAGGACTCTACACCGCCATGGTCGCCTCCGGAGTGATGAGTGAGTAGTTCACCCCTGGACTATGGGTACATAGCAGTAGCTAGATGGTTGTCTTCTCCTCATTGTGCTTCATTGTTGGATCTTGTGAGCTGCCTAACATGATCAAGATCATCTATCTGTAATACTCTATGTTGTGTTTGTCGGGATCCGATGGAGAGAGAATACCATGTTATGTTAATTATCAAGTTATTGCATATGTGTTGTTTATGATCTTGCATGCTCTCCGTTACTAGTAGAGGCTCTGGCCAAGTTTTTGCTTTTAACTCAAAGAGGGAGTATTTATGCTCGATAGTGGGTTCATGCCTGCATTGACACCTGGACGGTGACGAGAAAGTTCTAAGGTTGTGTTGTGCTGTTGCCACTAGGGATAAAACATTGGCGCTATGTCCGAGGATGTAGTTGTTGATTACATTACGCACCATACTTAATGCAATTGTCTGTTGTTTTGCAACTTAATACTGGAAGGGGTTCGGATGATAACCTGAAGGTGGACTTTTTAGGCATAGATGCAGTTGGATGGCGGTCTATGTACTTTGTCGTAATGCCCAATTAAAGCTCACTATACTTATCATGCCATGTATGTGCATTGTTATGCCCTCTCTATTTGTCAATTGCCCGACTGTAATTTGTTCACCCAACATGCTTTTATCTTATGGGAGAGACACCTCTAGTGAGCTGTGGACCCCGGTCCATTCTTTTAATACTGAAATACAAATCTGCTGCAATACTTGTTTTACTGTTTTCTCTGCAAACAATCATCTTCCACACAATACGGTTAATCCTTTGTTACGACAAGCCGGTGAGATTGACAACCTCACTCTGTTTCGTTGGGGCAAAGTACTTTGGTTGTGTTGTGCGAGGTTCCACGTTGGCGCCGGAATCCCTGGTGTTGCGCCGCACTACATCCCGCCGCCATCAACCTTCAACGTGCTTCTTGGCTCCTCCTGGTTCGATAAACCTTGGTTTCTTTCTTTGGGAAAACTTGCTGCTGTGCGCATCATACCTTCCTCTTGGGGTTGCCCAACGAACGTGTGAAATAGCCATCAGGCCGTGGCATGCCTTCTACTTGTGCTAGTGTATGTTGTCGTCGCTAGTTGGTCCGAGCACATATTTGTAATTTTTATTACCTTTAGGACTATTTATATTTATATTGATGATTATTAACAGCTGTGGAATTTCGTAAAAAAAAGAAACCTTTATATAATCATGGCACGGGTTACGTGTTACAAGGTCTGTAGCAATATCAGGGAAGTGCTCGTGATCAGTCCAGATGCAACTTCGTGCTGACCTTGCAAAGATATCTCGGCGGGATTAAATATATGGCGAGATTGCCAGACATTGTGATCATCCTTTATCAGCAAAAAGAGTATATAGCTCTTCGGAAATGTGCCATTTTGGGGATTCCTACTATTTCTTTAGTCGAATTAGAAAGCAAAAAAAAATTCTTATTTTGATACAAGAAGAATCGGCACAAGAAAAATAATTTTTTTGCCTTTTTCTTGTGCCGAATAGAGGATTAAGAAGACCCGCAATTCCTTCGAAAAGGAAGAAATCCTTTTATTGTTCTCGCCTTGTCTTGGGTTCGATTCTCTTCTTTTGCATAAGATAGAAACGGGGAATTCCGAGGCAACAAAAAAGATCTCGTAAACAAAAAAAAGTTTAACCAAAAAAAGGATTTCCAATCTAAAATAGATCATAGATAATTCGTGGAAACTTGAGATTGGTTTGGTTTGTACCGTGCATCCAAAACGATGCCGGGGAGTTCATTATATAGGGCCTCAACGGCTGGTACAACAATACACGATATCCACGCTGCATCTACAACAATCTATCGATGGCTAGCTAGGATAAGATCAACCTCAGGTAGTAGTTAGGATACTAACTTATCATACAAGGAAACTAGAGTTTCTACGGTTTCCAACACTCCCCCTCAATCACAACCCTTTAGGTTGAGATTGCGACATAACCTTCGTAACTGAGATGCTCCAATCGGCTTGGTCAGTCCGTCGACAACTTGATCATTTGTTGACACAAACCTGATGTCCAATGCCTTCCGAGCTACCCTTTCTCTGACGAAATGAAAATCTACCTCGACATGCTTCATCCTCGCATGGAAAACGGGATTAGCTGAGAGGTAGGTCGCCCCCAAGTTATCGCACCATAACACTGGTGGCCTGTTCTGAGAGATGCCGAGCTCTCTCAAGAGTGACTGAAACCATATGACCTCTGCAGTAGCATTCGCCAACGCCTTGTATTCTGCTTCGGTGGATGACCGTGAGACCGTGGCCTGCTTCCTAGCACTCCAAGAAACTGGATTTGCACCGAAGAAAACAACAAACCCACTGGTGGAACGCCTATCATCGACTGACCCAGCCCAATCGGCGTCCGAAAATGCACTAAGCAATGTGGAGTTGGACTTGTTAATCGAGAGGCCTCCTTGCAATGTGCCTTTCACGTATCCGAGGATACGTTTTGCTGCTATCCAGTGAAGATCTGTTGGGTTCTGCATGAACCGACAAACTTTGTTGACCGCAAACGCTATGTCCGGTCCGGTCGGCGTTAGATATTGTAGAGCGCCTACGACACTACGATATCTTGATGCTTCTCTCGCAGACAAAAGTTTTCCCTCATGTTTGGACAATCGTTCTGCTGTACACATTGGTGATGATGCTTGTTTGCAATCCTTCATGCCTTCACGGAGTAACAAGTCTCTAGCATATTTAGCTTCGACGGAGTACTATTCCATCTGAATTTCTGGTCACTTCTATACCAAGAAAGTAGTGCAGATCACCGAGGTCCTTGATGGCGAAAGAGTCTCGAAGACGATCAATCAGTTCTTGCGTGGCTTGAGAGGACGAGCTGGCAACGATTATATCATCGACATATATCGGTATATAGGTTGTTTCTCCCCCTTGCTGATGGATGAACGAGAGAAGAATCAGCCTCGCGAGGCTCGAAAACCAAGTGCATGAAGTGCTGAACTCAGTGCGAGCATGCCAAGCTCGTGGTGATTGCTTGAGGCCATAGATTGACTTATCCAATTTGCAGACATGTCTAGGAAAGGCAGGGTGCTCATACCCTGGTGGCTGCCTCATAAAAACATCCTCTTCAAGTACCCCATGGAGAAATGCATTTTGGACATCCAATTGTCGAAGGCACCATCCTCTTGACACTGCAAGGGAGAGAATGAGCCTGATGGTTGCATGTTTCACTACAGGACTGAACGTCTCAGCGTAGTCCACGCCGTGGCGTTGTTTGAAGCCCTTGGCCACGAGTCTCGCCTTGTAGCGCTCGACGGAGCCATCGACACGATGCTTTAACTTGAACACCCATTTACAGTCAATGAGGTTGCATCTAGGCGGAGGAACAACAAGATGCCATGTCTCGTTTTTGATCAGCGCTTTGAACTCGTCATCCATGGCAGAGCGCCAATTTTTGTCTCCAGCAGCTTCAAGATGATTGGTCGGCTCGGTAACGGCGAGGGATGCTCGTCTTCGGCGGGAGCCATAGGGTACTGTGCCATCCGTGCTGATCTTGGGCCGCCATGTGTTGTCTCGAAGACGCGTCACCATGCGCGTCGGCGGGTCATGAGCAGGACTCGGCGGTGGCTCATGATTGTTCTCTGCCGAGGCAGGAGAACTGGCTGCCGGTGAGGCCACAGCAGGAGAATTCGCCGTCGTTGCTGCCGCGGCAGGACTGGCGGTAGAACTTGCAGGGGTGCTCGGTGAGGCTGGCTCCTCTGCATGCCCCATGTACGAGGGTGCTGGGATGTCAATCGCGGCCGTGTTGCTTGTCACCTGCATGTGAGGAACAGAAGGATCAAGTGACACATGCATTGGATTACTAGATGAACAATTACTCATATTGGTATTCCCTTCATCCACGGCACCAGTTTGAGGATAGGACTGAAACGGATACAGAGAAGGTGTTAAGAGGAGTTGATCATATAAGGATTCAGGAGTGGTGTTTGTGGATATGTCAGAGTAGGGAAAAACTTGCTCATCGAAAACCACGTCCCTAGATATGTAAACTCTACCCGAAGAGATATGTAGGCATTTGTACCCCTTGTGATGACTACTGTAACCAAGAAACACACAGCGCTTTGAACGGAACTGAAGTTTCTTATTATTATAGGGACGTAAACATGGCCAACATGCGCTGCCGAATGTTTTCAGGAAGGAATAATCTGGCTTAGTGTGGAGTAGGCGTTCAAGAGGTGTACTCATAGCAATGGTCTTGCTTGGCATTCGATTGATTAGGAAGCATGCAGACTGGAACGCCTCATCCCAGAATCGGATGGGCATGGATGCTTGAGCGAGGAGTGTTAGCCCGGTCTCAACGACATGCCTATGTTTTCTCTCGGCCGAGCCATTCTGTTGATGCGTGTGAGGGCAAGAGACGTGATAATCTATGCCTATTTTATTGAAAAATGTGCGTAACTTGAGGTATTCACCTCCTCCATCAGATTGTACACACAAGATTTTTCGGTTTAACAATCGTTCAACATGAGCTTGGAACTGAAGAAAAATTTGTTCAACATCTGATTTATTCTTAATGCAAAACAGCCAAGTAAATTTGCTGTAATCGTCCACAAAACTAACATAATAACTATAACCACCGGATGAAAGACACGCAGGTCCCCAGACATCGGTGAAAACAAGCTCTAGGGGAAATGTTGAAATTCTAGTAGAACTAGGGAAGGGGAGTTGATGACTCTTTCCCTGTTGACATGCGTCGCAAACTGACGCTTTATTGGACTCTTTGCTGCAAGGTAGATTGAAACGACTGAGGATGTGATCGACAATTGCAGAGGAGGGATGCCCTAATCTGCAGTGCCATCTATCCCGACTCGGCTTGTGGACGACAGACAGGGCTGTCCTATGTTGACTCAGACACCCTGGAGTGATCGGATATAGCCCTCCTTCACTGGGCCCGAGAGCTAGAACCCTCCTCGAAGTTCGATCCTTGACAACAAAGAAATCATGATAAAGTTCAATGAACACGTTGTTATCTTTGGTGAATCTATGAATGGAAAGAAGACTCTTGTGTGCATTTGGAACGTGAAGAACATCTCGTAAAAGAAAGGATCTTTTTGGTGTGTGAATGAAGGATTTACCAATGTGAGAAATTGACATACCAGCACCGTTTGCAGCGTGGACCTGATCCTTGCCGACGTACTGCTCCCTCATGTGCAGTTTGTCGAGCTCGGAGGTGATGTGGTCCGTGGCGCCGGAGTCTGCGTACCAGGCAGGATCGAACGCCTGATGTCCAGCGTTCACGTTGTAGGCGTGGTGGTGATTTGGCTCTTCTGGCTGGAGGTTGTGGTTGAACCGCTCATAGCACTTGAGCGCCATATGGCCGGTCTTGCCGCAGATTTGGCACACAGGTCGAGCTCCTGTGTTCTTCTTGTTGCCGCCACCACCGTTTCCTTGGCCCTGGTTGCGACCGCCGCCGCCGCCACCGTGATGCCCTCCTTGTCCTCCGTAGCCGCCCTGGCCACCACCAGCCGGCTGGTTGCCGTAGTTGCCGCGTCCTCCGTTCCCTCGGCCACGACCTCGTCCGCCGCCGTCACCACGGCCGCGTCCCGCCAGGTTGGCGGTGATCTGATAGCTGGTGTCGAGCGTGTCGCGCATCATCTCATAGTCGAGCATATAGGCGTAGAACTCATCTAGCGTGAGCTCATTACCCTTCATGCTAATGGAGGCAACAAAGCTGTCGTAGGTCTGGTCGAGGCCAGCAAGGAGGTACACCATAAGTTCTTCATCCTCGAGAGGGTGGCCGACAGCTGCCAGCTGATCGCCAAGTCCCTTGACTTTGGCGAAGAAGTCGCCCATGCTCATGTCTCTCTTCTTGATGATGGCGAGTTGCTTCCGAATCCCAGCAATCCGGGTGCGCGACGATGATGCGTACATCCGCTCGAGGGCGAGCCATGCCGCCGCGGATGTGTCGACGCCGAGAAGCCGAGCCTGCACCTCAGGTGCAAGGGTTGAGATAACGGCTTGAAGGAGAAGCTGGTCCAGGACGTACCAGGTCGTGTACGCCGGGTTGGGAGCGAGTTCAGCTCCCTTCTCCGTGGGCACCGACACCCTCATGGGTGGTGCCGGCTGTGATCCGTTGAGGATGCCGAGCAGCTGATGCCCCCGCAGGATGGGGACAATCTGGGCCTTCCACAGGAGATAATTGTCGCGGGAGAGTTTCACCGTGACCATCTGCGCCAGGTTGGGGACAGCCGGCACGGCGGGCTGGCCGGACATCATTGATCCGGCAAATGTAGAGGCTTGCGCCGGCGAGGTTCCAAGGGTTTCACTACCTAGCGACCCGAGAGTTGAGCCGGAGGTGCCCGAGGTAGTCATTTCTCCATGGGGTACTTGAAGAGGATGTTTTTATGAGGCAGCCACCAGGGTATGAGCACCCTGCCTTTCCTAGACATGTCTGCAAATTGGATAAGTCAATCTATGGCCTCAAGCAATCACCACGAGCTTGGCATGCTCGCCTGAGTTCAGCACTTCATGCACTTGGTTTTCGAGCCTCGCAGGCTGATTCTTCTCTGTTCATCTATCAGCAAGGGGGAGAAACAACCTATATACTGATATATGTCGATGATATAATCGTTGCCAGCTCGTCCTCTCAAGCCACGCAAGAACTGATTGATCGTCTTCGAGACTCTTTCGCCATCAAGGACCTCGGTGATCTGCACTACTTTCTTGGTATAGAAGTGACCAGAAATTCAGATGGAATAGTACTCCGTCAGGCTAAATATGCTAGAGACTTGTTACTCCGTGAAGGCATGAAGGATTGCAAACAAGCATCATCACCAATGTGTACAGCAGAACGACTGTCCAAACATGAGGGAAAACTTTTGTCTCTGAGAGAAGCATCAAGATATCGTAGTGTCGTAGGCGCTCTACAATATCTAACGCTGACCAGACCAGACATAGCGTTTGCGGTCAACAAAGTTTGTCAGTTCATGCAGAACCCAACAGATCTTCACTGGATAGCAGCAAAACGTATCCTCAGATACGTGAAAGGCACATTGCAAGGAGGCCTCCTGATTAACAAGTCCAACTCCACATTGCTTAGTGCATTTTCGGACGCCGATTGGGCTGGGTCAGTCGATGATAGGCGTTCCACCAGTGGGTTTGTTGTTTTCTTCGGTGCAAATCCAGTTTCTTGGAGTGCTAGGAAGCAGGCCACGGTCTCACGGTCATCCACCGAAGCAGAATACAAGGCGTTGGCGAATGCTACTGCAGAGGTCATATGGTTTCAGTCACTCTTGAGAGAGCTCGGCATCTCTCAGAACAGGCCACCAGTGTTATGGTGCGATAACTTGGGGGCGACCTACCTCTCAGCTAATCCCGTTTTCCATGCGAGGATGAAGCATGTCGAGGTAGATTTTCATTTCGTCAGAGAAAGGGTAGCTCGGAAGGCATTGGACATCAGGTTTGTGTCAACAAATGATCAAGTTGCTGACGGACTGACCAAGCCGATTGGAGCATCTCAGTTACGAAGGTTATGTCGCAATCTCAACCTAAAGGGTTGTGATTGAGGGGGAGTGTTGGAAACCGTAGAAACTCTAGTTTCCTTGTATGATAAGTTAGTATCCTAACTACTACCTGAGGTTGATCTTATCCTAGCTAGCCATCGATAGATTGTTGTAGATGCAGCGTGGATATCGTGTATTGTTGTACCAGCCGTTGAGGCCCTATATAATGAACTCCCCTGGCATCGTTTTGGATGCACGGTACAAACCAAACCAATCTCAAGTTTCCACAGAATTATCTATGATCTATTTTAGATTGGAAATCCTTTTTTTGGTTAAACTTTTTTTTGTTTACGAGATCTTTTTTGTTGCCTGGAATTCCCAGTTTCTATCTTATGCAAAAGAAGAGAATCGAACCCAAGACAAGGCGAGAACAATAAAAGGATTTCTTCCTTTTCGAAGGAATTGCGGGTCTTCTTAATCCTCTATTCGGCACAAGAAAAAGGCAAAAAAATTATTTTTCTTGTGCCGATTCTTCTTGTATCAAAATAAGAATTTTTTTTTTGCTTTCTAATTCGACTAAAGAAATAGTAGGAATCCCCAAAATGGCACATTTCCGAAGAGCTATATACTCTTTTTGCTGATAAAGGATGATCACAATGTCTGGCAATCTCGCCATATATTTAATCATACAAGGAAACTAGAGTTTCTACGGTTTCCAACAAATTCTAGCAATTGCCAATAAATTGAGCCTTTTTACCAATTTGATGGTAAGAAATCCCGGAACCTAGAAATTCATTTCGTACAACTGAACCTTTTCAAGTTGTTTCTTCTTTTTTTGCGAGATTCAAGCTGTTTCTTTTTGAGAACCAAAAAACTTGTGCCAAAATAACGGATGCGAAGAAGAACAAAAGACCTTGGACGCGTAATGACTAGTCTAGCAAGTGCATCGGCTACTCTATTGCTCTCGCTCTTCACATGTAGATGTCGAATTCAGAGGACCCCTTGTTTGGAGAGGGGAAGAACACTCAAACAAAAGCCGTAGAGTTGCTGTACCGAGCGGCGTCCACCGGCAGGTGCTCTGGCAGTCCGATCCAACCAGTTACACAATTCCGCACGTGAGACACGAGTGGACTACAAACAACTGATGCAGCGGACCGTTAACCAGACTGGAACGAACGGAACCCTGACAGACATTTTCACGTCCTCCTCGCACCACGACGACCTGGCATCAACCCGAGCTTGCCAAGCAGGCCCTGCAACGCGTCCTTCAGAGTTCGTCTCTGCAACACCAAACACCCAAAGCTCACTTCGATTCTCACAATAATTTGCGCTCAAATGAATGGAGGAAAAGACCAGACGATGGAGATCGATATCTCACCCTGCAGGCGCGCACGTCGTCGCGGCCGCAGATGAGCATCCCGTTGAGCATGTCCGTGGCCTCGAACACTCCCCCGCCGTCGCTTCTCTGAAACCGATCGATCGAGGTCGCGCGTCAAAGTTCATCAGGAGGTAGAAATCTGGACCTTCTCCTTTTGACAATTGTACTGTATCACCTATGTAGGAGTACCTTGTAGTAATCGACGGCCAGGAAGTTTGCCCAGCGGTTGCCGGCGGCGGCGTGGCACGCCCTGAGCACGTCCGCGAGCCCCAGCGAGTGCTCCGCGCACTCCGTCACACCCAGCGGCACCGTGTGGAAGTAGTTCACCAGGACCAACGACCGCGTCCTGTTGCCCAGGGCCAGGGACTCGGACCGGCTATGGCACGAACGGGAGCTCATGCCGCCATCCCCATCTATCATCATTCAGACATGAACATCATCAGGAAACTTATCATCTTCGTCTCGACAATTTTCCATCGCTGGAGACTGACGCGCGCTTACACTGGTTCTCCACCATGAAGTTCCACTGGTACGCGATCCCCTCGGTCGACTCCTTGGACTCGTCGGAGGTGAAGACGAGGAGACGGTGGTTGCGCTCGATCATGTCCCTGACGCGAGGCCAGTCCTCGCCGCGCCGCGGCATGTTCGACACGGGGAACCAGTATTTGGTCAGGCCGGTGCTGTTGAACAGCTTGGACAGGCCGTGGTCGGCGCCGACGTAGTCCTCCAGGATCAGCGTCACGATCGCCGACGGGTGGGACGACAGGAACGCCTCGATCTCCCTCATGGTGTCCACGGCTGGCTCCTGCAGTGCAAACCACCGATCATCGTACGAGCTGCGAATTCGAATGCCGTCACAGAGCACTACCTAGAAAGCGTGCAACAGCTAGCTGTTGAGCTAAGCTTCACTCACGAACGCTGTGAAGTCGAAGCATTTCCCTCCCTTGGAGTGGCACAGCCAGACCTCGTCGCGGAAGTCGTACACGTCCAGCATCAGCGCCCGAACCCCGTTCTGCATTAGGAAAAAAAAACAGGTGCCTCAAGCAGTTCAGAATCAGGCGAGTGACCAGAACTCAGAAGGTGCTAAGTGGAAGAGGCAATCTGCACTTCTGCAGTAGTGCTAGGTACATTCAGTTGATCGGTGACTGAATCCTCTTGGTTGTAGAGCGTGATCCGTGGGACTCCGGTGTGGGACGGCTCTCCGTGGATGGAGAACGAGTTGTGCGTCGTCAGAAATGCATACTTGTTGAACGGCAATGATGTATCCTGTGGAATGAAACAAGAGCTATACTCAACAGTAATGCAAAGACAGCAATGGGAGAGCAGGAGTCCACCGCTTACAACTATCTTGAATGGATCGGACACCGTCTTCCTGACACACCTTTTGCCCGCAAACTCGACCCAGCAGTTGTAGCAGTACAGTTCATTACCGCAGTCGGCTGAAGACGAACATCGATCGCCGAGCTGCACATCCCAACATCAGACCACCGACCCCAATCTCCAGCAGAAAATTTCAGAATCGTTGGCAAGGTCGGCGAGGAGTAAGACAGAGACAGACTAGGCGTACCTCGCACTGCCCGCCTGAACAAGCTGCTGCAGCTTGAAACATCACACATAGTAACAGAAATGTGCTTCCTGAGCTGTACATAACTCCCTGCAACTCAATATTTGCAGCAAAATCTATCAGTACCGCTGTATCAGGCAGTGGTAGCTTGTATTTGGCAGGGAAGATGAATGATTCTGCAGCAGAACAATCAAGAAACAACCTCGTCCCCCACCTCTTCTCCCACACCACCCGTCCCAATATTAGTGTAGCTACCGCTCTCTCCTCTAGCCTTAGTCTCTCCCTCGTGCCTCGCCTCACTGAGGTCGCTATGACCGAGCTTCGTACCCTCACCACCGCCCTAGGCTCTGTGGTGCTTCGCCTCGACGTCCCGGATTTACGTGTTAGCCGCCTCACTAACAACTTGCTTACAAACAAGAATTTCTATTCCAGTTTTTTCAGCAACCTGCAGTTGGACGACATTGCGACAAAGGTTTGGAGGAGTGCAGCACCCCTAAAGTGCAAGATCTTCTGCTGGCTTGCTAGGAAAAAGCGTCTCCCCACCAATGAACGGCGCTTCCGCCACCACCTTGGCACCTCTGCTACCTGCCTCTCGTGCCCCGGAGATGAAGACACTGACCACCTCTTGCTTCACTGCCCTAGGGCCAGTGAAATCTGGAGGTTCTTCCACCGCGACTTCGACGACCATGACTATGCCACCTTCCCTGACTTCTGGCTTCTACGCTGCCGCACTTACGAGGAGACGACCATCAACACCGCCATCGCTTGGAGCATTTGGAAGCGGAGAAACGCCCTCACCTTCAACGGCGTCATTGAGGACATCTCCATGGTTGCTCAGCGCTGTCTCGAGGACATCCGGCTCTGGGCTTTTAGATGCACTACCCCTGCTTCCTCTCATCTTCTTAATTCTTGGTGTAACGGCTATGACCCTCCCTGAGATCCTCCATCCCCCCCCTCTCTTGCTCCCTCCCCACCCCATACCTCCCTTGCTTGCTTGTAATGTTCCCCTGTACAACTTTGCCTTGATGATATGAAAGTTCAGGCTGGCGTAAGCCCGCCGTAGTCCAGGTCAAAAAAAAAAAGAAACAACCTCGTATCCTCGATGAAGAAACTGTTCTCTATATATTTCAGCTTCTTTGGCACAACAATGACGATCTTCTTCTATCGAACTCTAGCATGATTGCATCACTTTCGCCTGCTGAACGGTCATACAACGGCATCTCTCGTGCTTACAGAAAAGTTGTGAGACCACAAGGAAGCTATGGCTGTGGCAAGCTGATTTTAGGGAGAACATGCCACTTGGCCTGTAGGAATATGCTTCAGGCTTTCAAGGTCAGCATTAGGTACCACACATCAAAAGCGTGGGCATCGTTTTATTTTTCCTCCCTATTTTCTCAGATCTTCTATCTGAGTGTTCTGCAAAATTTGCACACACACATATTTGTGCCTTGTGAAATCCTTGTTTTTTCTAATAAACACGGAGCTATCTGTTTCAACTTGATTATTCGTGGCAAAAAAAATTGTCGCTCATAAGACTTGGCAAATTCGACACACCGGCTATATATGTGGACGGAAATCGGACACACGGGATGGACTTCCTCCACATTCACATCTCACAATCATGTCTCAAACAATTCAGGACTCTACATCAGACAGGGACAGACGGCATATACCAAGGAACTACCGATGCGCTTGGGTCTCCCAAGCAACTTAGGAATATCCCTCTGAATTCTGAATTATACCCAGATTTAAGGCACTGAGTATCGATCCGATGATTGCCTGCTGATAGAAGATCGATATCACTTTCATGAAATTTGAAGTTATAAGTACCATCAACTATATCACTTGATGATTCTGCTTGAAAGATACAGACGTAATCACATACATAGATCGCAAATTAAGACGTAAAGCTATCAGCACACACGTAATATATTCACAACCGACAACTACACACACATGGATGCACCCGGTTCGACAGAGATAACATCGTGGATCGATCACTTGCCGGACTCGGAGAAGAAGCGGTTGATGGCGGGGAAGACCTCCGGTCGGTGCGCGCTGACGTAGCGGCGGAAGGCGTGCTGGCTGTACCTCTCGCCCTCCTCCGCGTTCTCCAACACCGCGCTCTGCCGGTGGCTCTTGCTGATCCTGCGAAAGATAGCATTCAGACTTTCGGTTAACCATTGTGTGTGCAGGAGCACACTGCAGTGAGTGCAGTATAACTAGCTGTTGGATCGGGCAGTTTGGACGGATCACGGACCTGACGTCGGGGTTGAGGAAGACGTTCCTAGTGAGCTGGAAGACGCACATCCCCGTCACCAGCGACATCGCGGCGATCAGCGGGTAAACCTGCACCGTTCATCGGGATTCTTTGTTATTAACATAGCCTTCAGGACAAGACAAGAAGGGGAAAAGATCCTAAATAAACACTAGTACAGTACAGGCAAGACAAAACTGTGCATGAATCGACAGAGCACCGCAATATTCCCAACAGCAAACAAGATAAAATCGATCGATCTTGAACGTACATCTGGCTTCAACCAACGCCCCATGTCGTCGCCTAAGCTTGTGTCTTGCGATAAGCTAATCTCTGTAGAAGACACTGCTGCCTTTTCTCTTTCCTGCTTGTTCTATCCTGCTTACCGTCTGCCCGTTGTATGTGGAGATATATATACGCCTAGATGCGTAGATACGTACTAAATGTTCAGAGAGAAGATCAGAGCGTCGTCTTGGACGATCGATTTCTGTGGGCGAACTCTGGATTCACCAATGCACAGCAGAGAATTTAATCCAGAAAACCATGAGCCGCCTGCTGTTTTCGGAGCTCGTTTGTCAAAAGGTTGAACAGTACCGTTTCAGGTCAGCCCGTTTCTCTCACGCGCATGACCACGGCAGCCCCGGTCAACTGCGTCGCGCTACCTATGATCGATCGATCTGAGGGGAGTTTGCATCATCCTATATCTCTTCGATCCTGTCGATGGAGTGTGTGGCATTTTGACTTGACTTTCGGTAGAGGACGAGAATACAGATAGGCTTCTCAAACTGCGGGAGCAAATCTGGTTTTCAACATTAGGATACGGTCTGCCGTGATGTTTACGTCGATATAAGGCGATAATAACCATAGAGAAGAAGTATACTTGAATCTCCTAAGAAAAGAAAAAAAAGAGGACGGAACTCTTTTCATTTATAAGTGCCCGGCTCTGGCGGTGGTGGCGGCACCCCCTCCGTCGAATCGACGAGGGAGAAAAGAGGGTTTCCGCGGCGGTGTTTCATGGGAGGTGATGAAGCGCCGGTGGAGAAAGCCGGGCAGCACGGCTACTTGGCCGGGGCCTGAGGCTCTTCGTCGGTAGCCATGGAGAATTCGGTGGAGCGGTGGTGGCCTCCGCCCCCGGTAACGGTCCGGCGGTGGTACGCATGATCCGCTGTCCTCTTTCTTGGTGATCCGGCAGAAGGGATTGGCGGTGTGGGGGCTGCTGATCTTGCTTTTTTTTGTGGCGGTCCTCCGGTTTCTCGCATGCGAGGATGAAGGCCTTCCGGAGGTCAGTTTGTATTGATCTGGCTGGAGAGATGAGTTCCGGAAAGTTCCGCTGCCGAATGGAGCAGTGCATATTTTTCCTGGAGTTTGATGGATCGGGTGGTATTCGATCGCGCGCATCCATGTTTTTATTCCGACCGTTTGGCTGTGGAGGGCGGCACGAAGCTCTATTTTGTGTTGACATCAGGTGACTTTTTGGTCCATGGTGAAGTCAGAAGAAGAAATATCATGAAGGCCGGATTGGTGGACTGGCTAAAGGAGGTTCGAGTCTCGTGATGCTGAGGGATCTGCTTGGCGTTCCGGGCTCTCCAGCAGTGGTATGCATGTGGGGGCGGCAGCACAGGGGAAGTTTAGAGTCTTACCTCTCAGGGTGAAAACCCAAGGTCTGGCTTTAACTGGTTGTGTCTGGCAATGTTCTTGTTGTAGGCATTGTTTTGAGAGTGGGGACTATCTTCAAGATGAAAACCTAAACCCTTTGGTCGGGCGACGATGGCGCTGGTGCACTGTTCCGTTCTTGGAGGCGTCACTTTTGTCACAGTGGTGGTTGTATTGCTGTTGCTAGGTCTAGAAGGCTGTAGCAGGACTTTTATTTCTTAGTTTTCTTTACTCTTTTTTCTGGTTGTGTGCATCCGTACTACCATTAGGGTGGAGCGTTGTTGCAGAGGCTGGATGTAATTTGTATCTTTTGATATTAATATATTTCCTTTATCTAAAATAAGTAATATAAACTAAATATCCAATTAATTAGCTTACTACCGTAAGCAATAAAACACAATAGCTTTGAGAGGTTCATTTATAAGTGAAAAAAAACACATTTAACTTGAAAATTCAGGAGGATATAGTTGGCTGTTGGACCGGCATTAGCATGACAATTAACATGTATAGGTCCAAGCAGTTATTTTTAGTAGCCAAAAACACATGAAAAAGGAAAATTCAGGCTTATATCACATCAACATCAGCATCAAATCTATTATATACTAAAAGCAAAATGCGGATATTTGAAATAGAGACACCACGGTAATCCACATCATCATAAATATTTTTGATGGTTAGATCTAAAACTGATGGCTAGGATCTCTAATGACAACCGTAATATTTACGTAACAAATATGCTAGATGTGTTCCAATTAATTAGTACACACATTGGATCTAACGTATGATAACATATCGTGCCATGCATACCTTATAGACATCACCTGAATTATTTTAAGTAATAATTATAGGACTACCGTGTGGTGATATCCCGACTGGACGTGAGATGAGGTCTCCCGTAATTAAGCAGGTGGACCATCAAAATAATAGTTGTGATGTACTGTGAAATAGAAAAAACTTTTGTTGGTGATTTGTTTCCATACGATACAAGGTGCAGTCCTCATCCGTTGAGCATATAAGGAAAAAACAAAAGTTAGGTGATTTGTTTCCTTATACAACATGTCCCGTTCAACCCAAGGGGAATCAGATGGGATATGTCAAAGGACGTAGATGTACGCGCATCTGTTCAATAAAAAGGAAAATAAGCATTGTAGCTAGCTGGAAGATATGATAATATAAGCCGATACGGCACCGATCCGCATAGTATATATGTACTCTATGTAAGTTTATACTTGCCCGCCAAATTCACCCGTATTAATATAATTTGCTCAAATATAAATGCTTTTGTGAAATTTTGAGAAACATTATGAATTCGTTTTGAATATCTAGGACGGAATACCAACCAGTGTTTCAGATATTTCGAATAACAGAAATAACAGCGACTAGAGATACTTTTACCCAACCGAAAAAAAAAACATTGATTGTCCATAAAACTTTTTCCGCTGGAGAAAAGCTAACACGAATTAAAAATATATTGTTTAGAAGATAGGGTATGATCCATGCTGATCTACATGTACATCTACCTAACTGGATCTCACATCAAATTTTTTACAGCAAATAAAATTTGCCTATATTAATATGATTTGCTCAAATATAAATAAATTTACGAAATTTTGAAAGAATTTATGGATTTGTTTTAAATATCTCAGGCAAAATACCAGCCGGTATTCCGGTGCCTAGAGGTAATTTTACCCAACCGAGAAAAAAAAACCTTGAGTATATGTAGAATAGTTTTTCAAAAAGCTACCGCGAATTCCAAATTTATAATTCAATAGATAGGGTATGATCAATGCCAACCTACACCTATATATACCAGATTTGATCTCACTTCAGATGGATGGAAATTAGGCAGAATAAACAATACCACATCTCTCCCTACAAAAAGAAACACTCAGGTAGGCGTATCAACAAAAAGTACGCAAAGTCCAAGATATAAAGTATAAACTGTGTAATAGGCGTATCATAGGTAGAGTATATTAATCCTTAAATATGCATGTTTGAGCTAACTGGTCAAAACAAGTGGGTTTCTAATTTCAGTTATAACATATATGAAAAGATAAAAATGTGTATAGAACATTAATTCAGCTCTAGAATGCAAACCTTACTCGGAGGTAGGGAAACTCTTACAGATTTAGATTTAAATGAGAATAAACAATTGCAATCTATTAGAGAAATTATCAATAGATTACAACACAAACTATAATCCTAAAGTTCTGACAACTACCTATCTATTTTCGGAGACTATGAAACTATATTATTCCTTTCAATAGAAATTGTCACATTCGAGAAATTAAAGATGATTCCCTCGCATTTGCGAGGGCCAAACTGCTAGTTTATTTTAAAGTAAGATCATTATCTAACCATTTGAACTGAATCAAATAGAAAGAGCCTACAATTTAAATCCCCTTTAGGAATGGATTTGAAACTAAAGTAATTAGCATTGACATCCATTAGTTTGTTGTAGGCATTGTTTTGAGAGTGGGGACTATCTTCAAGATGAAAACCTAAAACTGGAAACATCTGCAAAGAAAAGAAAATAAAACAGCAAGGTCAACAAAGGGCAAACAAAAGCAAGTCATAAGATGTTAAAATAAAAAAGGAAGTGCCTGGAACTTGCAGTTATCTCACTACACAACACCTTGGTTTTGCCCCTATTTTTCCACAGGCTTTTAGGGAGTAGCACACCTGGAGCAACGACCCCAATACTATCCTAGAGTGTGTATGTGTGGAAGTTAAATTTGCTTTTCACAAAAAGCCCAAAGGCAACCGTCAGAAAACCCAAGCTAAGGATCACAAGTTGTGTGCTCTAGATTCATCTAGTATGAGAACCTTGAACACTCTAACTTCTCTCATTCAAGACATATAAGAACAATCTGAACTCGTTGCATTTTCTGGAATACTTGTTCATGACTGCATACTGATACTGATACAATCACATGTAATTGCATACTGAAGGCATGGAAATGGATTTTTTTTTTTGTTCAACGTGCTTGTAGCCTTGTACAAACATGAAGCCAATTATATCTTTTAGATGGAAAGAACTAATCATATTCAACATTCCTCGTACCTGTGACCTCCCTCCCATATTTCTAAAACATGTGGTTCTTCCTTGTTAGATTACCTGTTTGAGAAGCTAAAAAAGATGGCATGCAAAGACCATGATCTGAACTTGAGGTCTAAAATTTGAAGAGAAAACATAATCAATGCATTAGAAAAAAATGCTTCTATGGTCCTGGTATCAAATTATGAACAGATGACTGATATGCAAAGATCAATAATCTGAAATGGAGCTCCAAGTATGACAGCAAAACTATAGAAATGTTTGCAAGCTCCCTATAACTTTGTTGGTTGCTGTAGTAGGCCTCCCAAACTATAGAAACAAAAGCCGCAGTTTCCGGCAGCTCACCTCCCAAACGACCATGGCATCCTCGCTGGGGCTCTTCTGCCCCTGCTGAGTGTGAAGGCCGTGTCGTTGGTACACGTCCTCCTGGCAGTAGCGCACCTCCCAAACGACCATGGTGTCCTGGCTGCTGCCCTTCCACCCCTGCTCCGTGTAAAGACGGTGGCATTTGCGCATATCCTCCTGACGACCTGCATGAGATGAGATCCTCCTCCATCGTCATCTCCAGTGGGGGCGCTAGATTCTGAATGCTAGGTATTCATTGTAAACAAAAATGCTGAATGCAAGAAAAAGAAAGGGGAAAAATTCAGAAATTAGAAGCTAATCCGCTACCTTGTCTGCTGATTTCTCACAATCACCTGAAGGAAGTTGCATCAGATCTATATATTCTGCACTAAATCTTGGGCATTCGTTTGAAGACACCTGAATACCCCCGACGCCAGCACTGGGCATCTCTCCTTCGTTGATGGGGAGCTTCCTGCCGCCACAGAAGTCGCGGCACCAGCATCCGTTCGGGTGGCCACCTGGTTCCACCGCTGCCTGTCCACCTCGTCTTTGTCCTCTTGACCTCCTCCATATGAGCATCTCCTTCCCCCTCCTCCTCCAATTACTCCCCATCCATCGCCATTTCGGCTGGATGTGATCCTCATCGCGCCCATCGGCTACCACCAACGCGAGGTGGTCCATGGCGGCGGTATAGCCAGGTCTTCCGTTGGGCGTGTAGGCTGCTCGGGGGCTGTTGCGTTGTGCCATGGTGAGCGGAAAGGATTGGGCAACGACATGGAGGTGCGGGAGGATGATGTGCCTCTTGGGCTCCGCCTAGCCCGCCAGCTATGCATCCCTCTGGCGCCGGTGCCGGCCCAGCACCACCACCATCAACACATACACGCACACCACCAAGACCGTGTCGCACCATCACGCAGCTAGCTGTCGGAGGGCAGGATGGAGGCGCGGGAGGAGGGTTTGTCGGCCGGAAGATTGGAGTGAGGGGAGGGGCTCGTGGTAGAGGAGGGAGCGGCGATTTGGAGGAGCTCCTGGATTATTCGTTGGTGGGGGGTGGTAACTGTCAGCACCGCTTTGACCAAAGCATGGTGGGCACGTCTGGCCGCTTTGACCACATGAGAAGAAGGCAACCGGGAAGGCAACCGGTAACCGAAGGAGGAAAAAAATGAGGCCAAACCAATTTGATAGATCTACAGTAACAGATGGGGTAAATGTGGTATATGTGCTATCAAACGATTGGAAGAAATTAGCTCATCTACAGTACCCAGAGCAATATGGGGGCATGAATGTGTTTGAACTTTATATAGGGTATAATGTCTAGGTAGAGTGAGACCCTAGGTCTCTTCCATTCTGTGCTAGCTAGAAGTGTTTGTACTACTTGTACCGTGAGCAGATATTTTTGCATGCAACCAACCACGAGGATGCTGAGTAGGCTCGGTCAGGTCTACGTGTCCGATTTTGAAAGGTTGGCAAAGCGGTAGATATTTCTAGAGATGGCTTAAGCGGCGACTTCCTTGAAATAGGCTTTCGCCCCGCTATATTAATATAGCAACCAACCGATACAACAAGCACGCTGGGGCTGCAACACAACCAAGTCCAAAAGGAAACACAAGAGAAAAGAAAGAGAAAACAAAGCCGACACCGGTAGCTTGACAAGAACAAGAATAACTCGCAACCGCTGCGCCCTCCGGAGAATGCCACCACACTCCTAGCACGCCGAAGCGCCGCGTAACAAGCAACACCTTCAACAAGGAAAGTGACAACGACGCCACTGCTGCTCGGACTGGTCCTAGGGTTTCCCCGATACGCGGAAGGGATTGGGGAGGAGGGACTACCGAAGCCCTTCAGGAAGGCAAGGCGACACCCGCAGGCGTCACCGCGTCAGTGTCGGGCCTGCCGACAAGATTTCTCCCGTCCCCCAACCCACAAACCCGGACGATTCAACGTGCTCCACCAGACTTTCCGCCCACCAGCACACGCCACTGCGATCTTGAAGCCATCCTCGCTGTCTCGCTGTGGTCGCCGGAGAAGGGCCTAGACGTAGATATGAGAGATAGCCGGGTCGGGGGTAGCAGCACCTCAGCCAAGCGGGAGGGAACTACCTCCACCGCCTTCGCGGTAGCCGACCGGACATGGCAGCAAGGTCAAACCCGCCCAGCCGGGCCCAAACAGGCCCGCAAAGACCTCGCTACCACGTTGCAGCAGGCCGGCCGGAGTACCACCGCCACTCAGCCACCACCGTCGCATCTACTCCACCTCCAGGGAGCATCACCAGGGCGCCATGCGCAGCCCACCCTCCCAGCCCCTCTGGGCCCCGAACTGGGCCCAGATTTGGGCCGAGCAGGCCCTGCCATGGCCGCCACCCGCGCAGCTCTGCCACCAACGGTCGCGCCGTCTCTCCTCCAACCACCCGACGCACGGGTTCCACCCCGCCGAGCCGGACCGCAGCCGCCGAAGTGCACCGCCGCCCGCCAGGACCCCCACACCCCCAGCGCCGCGACGGGTAGAGACGACCCCACCGCCGCCGGCACCGCCCAGGCAAGGCCCGGCGGCTCCCGCCGACGGCGGCGGCAAGGGGGAGCGCGAGGGAAGGAGGAGCGCCGGCCGGGGAAGGGGAGCGGCCTGGCCGCCGCGGGGGGGGGGGGCGGCGGCGCGGGTCGCGGGAGAGGGGAGGGGTTTTTTTCCGCGAGGCTTTTATTACCCAGCATCAAGCGGCGACTTAATGCACAGGTTATCTGAGATCTTTCTCCCTCGGTACACTATAAAAAGGGCAGTAGAGAGCGGCCGATCTCCACACAGTAGGTATCACTAGCTAGTCCCCTGACCATCGACCAGAGAAGAGGAGGCATTCTGCTGTTATTTGGAGAGGACCCAGTTTGTTGCAGTGTGTAGACGATCTGAAGGCAAGCATGCATCCCATCTTGCTCCTTGGTTGATTTTGCTCTCTCTTCTATACCGTACTTAAGCTATGGCCAGCTAGCTACTTGATTCAGTATCTTGCTTTTAGCTTCTGATTCATACGCATGCATGGATACTATGGTAGTAGTACATGCATGACCCTACTGACATACCTGATTATTATTCTTGATCTCCATATATGGCACCACACATCATTAAAGTATTGCACTACTTTTGACTCCTTGATTCATGCATGTCTATCTCAGACTACTTGATCCCTATACAATCTTTACTGCTAATTGATCATGCACACTATGTTAGGGATACTTGGTACTACCATGTTGACGGTAACACATGGTTCGGTTCACCTGCATGGTATTGGTTGGCTCTGTAAAAAGGGATCAAGACATCACTCTTGCTGATTTAGCTAGTTAATTTTCTTTGTAAATTCCTGTTTGATATACTCTTGGTATCACGACGGCAAACGCATTGTACCGGTCACAGTATAGATATGGGACTATCCGTGTTCTCCGCTGGGGACGGCCTCTGTTCGGGAACGTGCCGGTGATGGATCATTAGGAGCCACCGACATCAGTAGGTCAGAGTGTCCGGGTCTTAGCGGGTAGAAGAGCACTGCTTGACTAGAGCCGGTGGAACTAGTCAAGACTGTCGACGTCAGAGTACCCCTCTGCAGAGTGTAAAAGTGTGAATTTCACCCCTGTGACTCCCGGGCTGGGAAGCTTGTTGTCATGTGTGATACAAGATATATTTTCCTTCGGTTGAACTCCTTTTATCCCGTAGTTATTCTATCTTTATCAATCTACTAATTCTTTTATTTTGATACGGCGCCATCTATTTTTCCTTTGTATGCATGTTTGCTGAGTATACTCTTATACTCACCCTTGTCATCTTTATTCTTTTGCAGAAGTGAGCATTGTTGAACTTGATGGCAATGAGTAGGACTAGTACTGCTACGGGAAGGGATATGAATCAATAAAGAAGTTTTAGTTGTACTATGACTTATGTACTAGCAGACTTAATGAATAAAGTGTTGTTTTAGATTTATAGATTTGTATTAATTTTGAGCCTTACATGTTTATAATCTGAAGGTTATAAATATGTGGCGTTGTCACAACTAGGCCCGGTTTCGGGGCGTGACAGGGAGTGGACATCAATGTGGTGCAGAGATTATTTGTGACCTATTGCATGACATTTATATGCAAAACCAAACATGTAAAATACAGTATATCCTGAAGATTTGGAAATGTCAAAATAACAAAGGGGTGGTCTTATTCACATATGCATTAAAATCTCGAAGTATTATAAACTCCATATTGTTGTCTTATTGTCAACCAGAGCTTCTATAAAAAAAATTAATGAAAGGTCAAACATCCAAATACTGATCAATCAGAAACATAAAAATAGAATACATATGCTGATATGTCTCAATAATTATCACCCTAAAGTAGAACTGACTCCTTTTCTCCCCAGTTTTTTTTATCCTAAGCAGGCACCATTGCATTCTCTCCAATAGACATAAGCACATCACCATACAAATAGAAGGTTTTAGTTAACAACTTAAGCCATGTGCTTCTCATCTTACAAATAAAAAAGCATACACCCTACAGCTTAGCAATAGCTAAAATGAGCATATTTTTTCCCTTTATATAAACGAAAAAACCCATGGCTGGACCTACAGCCCTAGCATCAACCTCGTGTATGGAGGAATGGATTCACTTTTTTCTCATTGAGAACAAGCAAGTGCGTGACTACTTGCCCTATCTCACAGCGTCCCACGATAGCCAACTATGCTGGGCATTAGCGAGAGCATTCCAAGCCGTTCGATTCGTGACTGAGCTCCGCGTCCATCTTGGCCGTTGGAGCGTGAAACAAAAGCACCCGACGGAAACCCTAGCCGCCGCACCCAGCGCCCTCGCTCCGCTTTCGATCCCTTTCCCTGTTAGCTCCCTCGCCCTCCAGGCTCCAGCCGCCCCGATCTCCCTCTCCTCTCCTCTAGCGGTCTGGACGGTGGTTCACGGCGGCGCGGCTCAGTGGTCAGGAGGCGCAGCGGTTGCGGCCTTGGCCTTCTTGGAGCACACGAACCAGTGGCGGTACAGGCGCCATTGCTTTAGTGAGCGCGGGCCTCGTCGCTGGGGAGCCGGCGAGGCTGCGATCGACGAGGCAGTGTACGAGGTGGTGTTGCGGCAGATCGAACTGAAGGAGGATCTTCAGTGGAGGATGTCGTGCTACTTGAGCGTTTTCCCCTCTATTTGCATCAGATAAGGAGATCTGCTAGCTGTAGATGTGGAGATACGATTACTGGACCAGAAGCTCCATTAAACCGCTGGATTAAAGGTATACTTGATTGTTTCTTCTTTCCATCGTGTAGTGATTTAAGCATCAGATTGATAGTGGTTTACTATTGGTCTCGATGATGTAGTTATAGGCTGTAATTATAAACTTTGGGTGGGGATAAGTTGTTGATATATGGAAATACTGTAACATTTTCTGTTTCGATAATTAATATACAGAATTACCCTTTTGTAGATTATGAAGGTCCAGATGGATTTTTAGCGACATTTTGGGCAGTCTCTTCATCCTCTAGGTGTATCATGATGTTTTAGTCTCTTTTTGGGCAGTCATGTGCTTGTATTTGCTACTCATTCAGGTGATCTCAAATTAGATTATGTTTCCATTGGTATTCAAGGTTTTTTCTTGGAGCCAGATGCATGTGTACTAACCCAAAATCATTTCTTCTCTGAAACCGGTAGGAGATTTTATCTGGTGCTCCTGTATGTCATTAGATACTTTCCTATGTTCATTGGTTTACACTTATTGTTATTTTTGTGTGCAACGGGTCTTCTAGCTTACTCAAGCATATTCTTTATGCAGACCTAGCTGTGCTCCTTGAGTTTCTGCCTTGGTGCATTCGAGTCGTCAATTTTGGACAACCCAACAGATAAATCTATAGGTATATGCTTCTGACCTTCTAGGTTTGTGCTAATTATCTCTTCCTTGCATTCTCACTAAGCAAGCAAGAAGAATTCCATCTACTATTCTGTGCACTGAGTGAATTATCGGTGCAGCTTAGTAATTATGTAGAGTGCATATTGTTTTAAGCTATTTTCAGACGATAAAATCATTGTTTGTGAAAGCAGATAAATTGTTAAAATATAGTAGAATATGCGCACCTACAGGATTGTCGCCCTTTCATACATGCTAAACTGATGTGCATAAATGGCATGTTGATACATCAAGTCAGTCATGTTTTTGATGGTTTGAACTGAGGGTTGTCTGTCAAGCATCTAGCTTTGGGATAAGAAAACAGTGCTCCTTTTTAACTCCTGTGCTCAGCTGCACACACCTCTAAGGCCTATTTTCTCTTTCTGCAGGTATTGTATGTGTAAGCTTACACATTATTCTGTGGCCTATTTTTTCTTTCTGCAGGTAGCTCATGTATTCTTAGTTGCACTTATATTTCACTAATTTAAGTTTAACCAGTCTTGTAATTTTCATAACAAATATGGTCACTGCAATATCAATAAAAAAATGGATCTGCTTGGTCTCTGCATTCTTAGTTTGCGATGTTCGCCTCTTTGTCTCTGCCTGAATGCAATACGATTTTAGTTATTAGTTTCTTCTCATAATTTCTTATTATGGTGTCGTTATGTCTCCGTCAGACAATTTTTTTCTCTCTGAAGTGTTAATCGTGTTATATATTAGACTCAGTTATTGAAATTAAACTTCTCTTTTGCAGGCCAATTTCAAACCTCCAACAAGGTTCCATGGTATGAACCCATTTGCTTTCCCCAAGTATGTGACCTTCACACATAATGGCTTGGGCATTCTAAAAATATTTTCTGCCGATCACTGAGAACTAACATGTTAATGCAGTTTGGATGTCATGGAATTCTTGAACAACATGGATTTGCAAGGAATCGGTTTTGTACAATTGATGATAATCCACCCCCTTCGCTACTAAATTATGCAATTAAAGCTTCTGTGATCTTATTCTGAAGCCCATTGAAGATGATTTAAAGATGTGGCCACACAGGTTTGTGGGCTTAAACCATGGATAGGCGCATATTTATACCTTATGAGCACTAGGGTATTTTTCTGCAAGCATGCCTTTGTCATTCAGTTATCTCCGTTTACATTAGGAAGTGTCTCAGTTTTTACATTAGGAACAATGCAACCATGCTTGCCAATAAAGGCTACGGATGTGTATCACAAACGTAGCGGCCTACGATACAGTGTGATTAGTTCTTTATCAGGTGTTTCGCCTGCATTTTCATCGCTTTCATGCATGATAGGTGCATGATAGGTGTTGACTGTGTCTGTAGCCTTTGAGGGGCCTGAATCTAAATCTTCAGAGATTTATCATTTATATCAGGTATCTCTGACCCAGCTTCAACCATTGGCTGAATTCAGGCGTCACAAGGTCTATTTTACAGCCCATTTTGTTGGGCCTGTGCAATGATTAGCTCGTATGACCCAAGTTTCTTTCAGTCTAATATTGCAGTTACCATTAAAGAAACGGTACCGAAATTTACCATTATCCTGAACTATCATACACAGTGAAGTGCCTTCTTACTTGTATTGTGCAGACCTGAAGCTTCAGAGTTTGTGGGTTGCATGAAAGAGATCCAAAAGTAGGATCTAACCATTAAGGCCCCAAACTGGTTTGATCTTGACCTAAAAGTATTGTCCAGTTCCAATCTGTTCTCTTATCTGAAATGGGCGTGGCAAACACTAATTATTAACAGTCATTTGCTACTGCCTTTGTGGGATCAAGTTGCCTTTTGTAGAATTGCATCACTCCATTTGGAGCCCCTAATAATTATTATTTGAAGTTGCTGCCAGCTGAAACAGGGGATAGTCCTCCCTTTTTTTTTTGCATCTCTCGGTAGTCGGTACTGGTACTTTGTTTTATTATGGATTAGTATGTTCAGTGTTTGCTAAAATTTCTTCATAGAGCCGCCTATTTCCTGTTTCTCTTTGTTGCAGAAGTGTTGCCTGCTCGGTTTAGTCCTCTTTCATTTATTCATTTTACTGCATTGATAAGTAGCTATCTGAAATATCTGCAAGGACATGATTTCTTCATTTCAGCCATGGTGTACGTTTTGAATTAAACTTGGTTTAAGAAATTCCTTGTGCTATATTTCCTATGTGTTCAGAGGCATAGCAGGTGTAGCCTCTGAAGTTGGAACATGTGATAAGTCACAAATGTTTTTTGGTGTGTGTGTTTCTCAGCAAACTGCACTGATACTTTTTGTGCAGGTTGAATGCAGCATGGCAATACTTCCTCTTTTGATACTCACTTTTTTTCCCTTATCACCCTGTTCTTCCCAGGTGGTTCCAACAGGTGAGGCGATCTTCGTACGTGCACTTCTGATCTTACATAGGTACATAGGTAGCTTACCTCTTATATTTGTTCATAGATTCGTACTACCCATGTGCTCTGACAAAGCTTAGGCTAGACATCACTAGATTGTAGTCCACGAGGACTCTCTCATGATACTGCCCAAGGATCCTTTGCTTGGTAGTTAAATGTGAGATTGCCTGATGCATATTATTCTCTTCTATTTAGCACTGTCAATGCATATTGTTCTTTTAGTCATCCATGACATTATCCTGTTTTTTACAATAAAAGAAAAATTACCTGCCTTTATTTGTGTTTGGTAAGAAGATCTGGTTGATACTTAATCTATTATGGTATACACTATACCTGAGATTAAATCTAATATGCTCTCTTAGAAAATCCTTCCTTTTTCATTCTCAGCTGAACATTATTATTGTTTTGAAGCTAATTACCTCATTTCTCCGCATGATCATCAACATTCCTGATATGTAATCTGCCTGAGCAACACACTAACCTAAGGGAATGACCAGCATGTTATCTATATGTCATTGGATATAAAGATTACACTTATTCGCCCTGTTTGACTTATTTGTGAAACTTCATGACGTTCCTAATCTTTCTCTTAATATGATATAAATCATTACTACCTGAATGATTTACTGTTGTGTGTTACTTACCGCAACGCATCAAATTGAATTTTCCTTCACATGCTTAAACACTATATGCTATTGCCTAAACTTCATCTCTGTTGCATCTCACCAGTAACCAGCCATGCACATGGAGGTGCTCGAGGTTCCAGCCTCAGTCATGCTTGAGCCCATTCTGAAGAAGCCGCACCTGCCCTTGCCAAAAAATGTCTCGTGTGCCTGCATCTCAGATTGTCCATACTACCCCCAGTTTGGCTGCACCTCCCTCTTAGTATATGTTCTGCTGTCATGTAATTGTCATGTTGTCTGCATATATCACTGTACTTCGACGTACTAAACCTCCTTGATCCTTATATACCTATTTCAATCCGTTTTCAACCTGTATTAAGTGCATGTACCCCTTGTGCAAATCATGTGAAGTTGAATAGACAAGGTGTTCCACTGCATCCATTTTCGATATGATGTTACATACCATACTATGGGTTTCATGTAGGTCTAGACCTTGTCGAACTGGGTTGTCTTGCATCTCACTATGACATGTAGCAGGAGCAACTAGATGGTCATGTACTCATGTGACTGTTCGGCTGGATTGTGTTGGACCTTACTCGAGCAGACTATACATAGCTTTTTTCAGTGTAACTGGTTCTTTCCATTGGACCACGATTAGAAAGATATTGGACCGCCAAGGACCGGCTAGGAGGCGCCCCAAGGGGCGCCCCAACCACTAGTACATATAAAAGGACGCCTAACAGGAGGGTAGAGGCCCTTGGCAGTTTTATAGAGGAATTAGTGAGTAGAACCTGAGTTGCGAGTGCGGAGACTCGAACCCAGGCCGGCAGGTATGCATCAACCCATACCCACCATCCCGGCTATGCCTTGGTTCTCTTTTCTCATACATATGAAGATACAACAATATATTTTTTAGGACAAACATAGAAGAGCACAGTAAGAACACACCATTTGTAATTAGAGCAGGAACGGTTAGTAAGAACAAAATGTACAAGAACATTGCAGAAAAGGCCAAGACTATAAGACGATTTCAGGGAAAATGCAAACTAATTCAAGGTTTAAGCTATAAATTTTACTCTCATTATGTAAACTGTAATTCCGGATGCGGTTTACGGTTACCTAAAGAATCTTCCAATATCCAGGGAGGAGCTTGCTTTGTTTGGAGCCAAATTTCTTGGCAACCCTAATAAATTGGCAGCCGATTTATTGGGCTCTAATATTTGGCAACTGTTCTAATCAAACACTAGCCAAAACTGCAGAATGTTGACAATTACGAACCCAATTTTGGCTGCCCTCCATCCTCTAGGAAACACGCAACATTCATGGTGGTACACCTGTTTCCTGTAGCGGTAAGAGGAACAAAAATGGAACACACCCTCCTTCGTCCCGCCGCTCATCCCCTCACGCCTCTCCGCCACGTCCGCCGCCTTCTGCGGCTGCTCCTCCCCGCCGCCACTGTCGGCCTTCACATCCTTCGCCGCCGGGGCCTTTCCTTCTTCTTGTTGTCTTAATCGTCGGCGTCGCCTTCCTTCTGGGCGGCAGAGTGCAAAGCCGACGACGGCGCCGGCGAGTGCGCAGAGGAGGACACAGCGGATCCGTTGTCGTTGTCGGGGCGGAGGAGCGGGGACGCGGTGGGCGCGCCGAGCGAGGGCGACTGCGAGATGGGTCTCTGCGCCGCGCAGAGCACCGGTGCAGCCACCACGAGGACGAGCAGGAACACCAGGAAAGCCGCGCGAGGCAGCGGCAATTGCTGGAATTTGGGGGCATTTGGCCTTTGGCCCATGGCCCATTATCAAATTCTGAAACTCACATGGCCCATTCCAATAATCTGTGGCTAGTGGGAGCTAAAGTTTAGTCCCACATTGCTAGTTGGGAGAGAGTTGGAGTGGTATATAAGGTGGGCTGTTCTAGTCCTAGTAAGTGAGTGAGAAGAGAGAGAGCCCTCGCGCACTCCTCCTCCGCCGCCGCCCGCCTCGTCGCGCCGCGCCGCGCCGCGCCGCGGGTTGCGGGAATCTCGCCGAGCCGAGCTTATCTTTTTGCTGTTTGGGAAATTAATTGTGTAATCAATTTCGAGTCATTAACGGACGCGTTACTCAGCCGTTTTGCCTTCCGGTTTTTCTGGATCGTGGCTGTGCCGACTCGGACGTGGGCTGCGCCCCACGACCTTCCCGAACCGCACTATATAAGCACGGACTCCAACCCTAGTCTGTACCAGACGCATACACTACTACCTGTTTCCAGTTCATTGCGCCGCCGCCTTCGTCTTCCTCATCCCGTCCGTCGGCGTGCACCGACCGCCGGGACGATGAGGCCTCCGGAACCCCGCCTCTCGTGAACCCGTACGGGTGAGGGGCAATCAGGTTTTTGGGGAGCGCCCAGGCGCGACTATCGGCATCACGACGTCGTCATCGGACGACGAGTTCCTCCACACCGACAACTTCTTCCCGGACCTCGCCGACTTCTTCGACAACCTCAACATGGGCGACAACGACGGCCGCTGCGAAGTATGTGATCTTGTCGTTTCTCTTTCAGTTTCTGTTAGAGTTCCTTCTTCTAGTTTCTGTGGTAGATGCGATCGGTTTGTCTAGTTTATATGTGATCTGTTCATCTACCTTACTAGTCTGGATGATTAGTTTATTTGTTATTTTCGTAGTCATGATTTATCATTTACTTGTACGGATTATTTCATATGGATATTTGCTTATATATTCAACAATCCAAAAACCTGAATCTAGGCAAATCAATTCAAGCAGCGTTGCTGCCGCTACTCGACCTCCCCTCTTTGATGGTATGCATTACAAGAGGTGGCGCACAAAGGCAGTTCTATGGTTTACGAACCTAGGCTGTTTTAGCGCCACGGATGCTAGACCTCGAGGGGCCTCTCTGCGCAGAGGAGCAGGAAAAGTTTGAGAAGGTCGACGCCATGTTTAAGGCGGCCTTGTTCAGCATTCTTGGGGACAACATTGTTGACCCGTACATGGCTTTCGACCATGGTAAAGATGCGTGGGATGCGCTCGAGGCCAAATTTGGGGTCTCGGATGCTGGCACTGAATTGTATGTCATGGAGCAATACTATGACTACAGGATGACTGATGAGCGCTCCGTGGTTGAGCAGGCTCATGAGATTCAGTCCCTTGCCAAAGAACTCGAGCAGTTTAAGTGTACCTTACCGGACAAATTTGTGGCCGGTGGCATTATTGCCAAGCTTCCTCCTCGTGGAGGAACTTTGCTACTTCTCTGAAACATAAGAGACAAGAGTTTTCCGTTTTGGATCTCATTGGCTCGCTTCATGTGGAAGAGAAGGCGAGAGCAAAGGACACACGCGCTCGTAGTTTTGAGGGAGGTTCTAGTGCCAATGTGGTACAGAAGAAGAACTTCCAATCTCACAAGTCTAAGAATAAGAACAATGGAAAAGGCAAGTTTGACGTGAAGAACAAAGCCTCCAACTCAACCAACTTCAAGAGGAAGACTCCTTATAAGAAGAAAGGGAACTGCCATGTTTGTGGCGCTCCTGGTCATTGGGCTCCTGATTGCCCAGAACGCCATGATCGGCGTGAGAACATCGGCAAGTCCACAAATGTTGTTATTGGTGTTGATACTGAGATGAAGGACGTTGGGTACGGTACTTCTCCTACTGTCCTTTCAGTATGTAATTCTCCTGATTGGTGGATAGACACCGGAGCCAATACACATGTATGTTCTGATGTCTCTATGTTTTCTTCTTATCAGGTCGCAAGGACTTGCTCCGTGCTGATGGGAAACGGCTCACGTGCTTCTGTTCGTGGTGTTGGTACAGTGGATCTGAAGTTTACTTCAGGAAAGACCATTGATGACCCACAAGTATAGGGGGTGTATCGTAGTATCTTCGATAAGTAAGAATGTCGATCCCAACGAGGAGCAGAAGGTGTTGACAAGCAGTTTCGATGAAGGATTCACTGTAAATGCTCACAGACAAGTATTCAGGGGGTTTTGATGTAACAGATGAAATAAGTACGAGTAAGTAAAATGCGAGAGAAATAATTGCAGCGAGTGGCCCAATCCTTTTTAGCACAAAGGACAAGCCGGTTTGTTTACTTATAATGACCAAACGTTCTCGAGGACACATGGGATTTTAGTCTAGTGCTTTCGCTACATACGGCTAAATAATCTTCATTGTTATGATAAGTGTTGTGTGGGTGAACCTATGCTAATGTACCGCCCTTCCTAGGACTAAATACATACTTGTGATTATACCCCTTGCAAGCATCCGCAACTACAAGAAAGTAATTAAGAATAAATCTAACCACAGCCTTTAAACTCGAGATCCTGCGATCCCTCCCGCATCGATATACCAACGGGGGTTTAGGTTTCGTCACTCCGGCAACCCCGCAATTAGCAAACGAATACAAGATGCATTCCCCTAGGCCCATAAATGGTGAAGTGTCATGTAGTCGACGTTCACATGACACCACTAGAAGAATAACACCACAACTTAAATATCACACCATTGAATATTACTCAACCATAGTTCACTACTAACATTTAGACTTCACCCATGTCCTCAAGAACTAAACGAACTACTCACGAGACATCATATGGAACATGATCAGAGGTGATATGATGATGAATAAGAATCTGAACATGAACTTGGTTCAATGGTTTCACTCAATAGCATCAACAACAAGTATGAATAGATACCGGGAGAGTTTCCCCTATCAAACAATCAAGATCAAACCCAAATTGCTACGGCGGTGACGAGGTGCTGCGGAGGAGATGGCGGTGATGATGGTGGAGATGATGATGATGGTGATGGAGATGATGTCCAGCTCGATGGCGGTGACGATGGCGTCGATTTCCCCCTCCCGGAGGGAATTTCCCCGGCGGATAGCTGACCGCCGGAGAGCTCTTTTCTCTCTGGTGTTCTCCGCCCCGCAGAGGCGGCTGTAACTCTTCGTGAGGTACCCCCTCTGGCTTCGGTCTTCGGGACGAAGGTTTTCGCGAAGAAAAGGAGGCGAAAGGGGTCGTGGGCCCTCCACATCACATGGCGGCGCGGCCAGGGCCTGGGCCGCGCCGCCCTAGGGTGTGGGCCCACCCTGGCTCCTCCTGGCCCCTCCTTCTGGCTTCCTTCGTCATCTTGAAAAATAGGATTTTTGGTATAATTTCCTCCCACAGCTTGATCTTCCGAAATATTGCATCTCGACGGTGCTTTTTCCAGCAGAATCCCGGCTCCGGTGTTCGATCCTCCAATAATGATGAAACATGCAAAATAGATGAAATAACATAAGTATTGTGTCCCAATATGAAATATATCAATGAATAACAGCAAATTATGATATAAAATAGTGATGCAAATTGGACGTATCAACCATCCAGCTGAAGAATGTGTAGCACGTTCCATCAATTAATAAGAATCTCGTTAGCGGATCGCTTTTATGTCGAGATGGTTTCAAGTTGGTTTTTGAGTCCAATAAAGTTGTAATTTCCAAGTGTGGAAAATTTGTTGGAAAGGGTTATGTGTGCGGAGGCTTGTTCCGCTTATCTCTGTCAGACTTATGTACTCAAATTATTAATCATGTTTGCAATGATAGTGAGTCCGATATTTGGCATTCACGACTTTGTCATATTAATTTTGGGTGCATGACGCGGCTAGCGAATATGAATATAATTCCGAAATTTGCTATTGTCAAGAAATCCAAGTGCCAAGTATGTGTGCAAGCTAAGCAACCACGTAAGTCTCACAAGACTGCGGAGGCAAGAGACTTGGCACCGCTGGAGCTTATACATTCGGATCTTTGTGAAATGAATGGTGAATTGACAAAAGGAGGAAAAAGATACTTCATGACTTTAATTGATGACTCTACTCGATATTGTTATGTGTACCTCCTGAAATCTAAAGATGAAGCTCTTAATTACTTCAAAATCTTTAAAGCTGAGGCAGAAAACCAACTTGATCGAAAGGTCAAGCGGCTAAGGTCTGATCGTGGTGGAGAGTATTTTTCCAACGAGCTTGATTCTTTTTGTGCGGAACATGGTATTATCCATGAGAGGACGCCTCCCTACTCACCTCAGTCAAATGGGGTGGCCGAAAGAAAGAACCGCACTCTAACTGATTTGGTTAACGCCATGTTAGATACATCGGGTCTATCCAAGGCATGGTGGGGGGAGGCGATATTGACTGCGTGTCATGTCCTAAACCGTGTCCCCACAAAGAACAAAACCATTACCCCTTTTGAGGAATGGGAAAGGAAAAGGTTGAAACTCTCTTATCTACGAACCTGGAGTTGTATGGCGAAAGTAAATGTGCCGATACCCAAGAAGCGCAAGCTTGGACCAAAAACCGTGGATTGTGTTCTTCTGGGATATGCATTTCATAGCATTGGCTACAGATTTTTGATAGTAAAATCTGAGGTATCCGACATGCATGTTGGTACAATTATGGAGTCGAATGATGCGACTTTCTTTGAGGACATCTTTCCTATGAAAGAAACGTCTAGCTCATCAATTCAGGAGATGCCTAGTTCATCTACTCATGAATTATTTCCTGAACCTACCATGGCTATAGAACACTTTGACAATCCTGTGGAGGATGACAATGAAGCTCCCAAAAGGAGCAACAGACAGAGGACTGCAAAGTCCTTTGGTCATGATTTTATTGTGTACCTCGTGGATGATACTCCCACTTCTATTTCAGAAGCATATGCATCTCGGGATGCCGACTACTCGGAAGGAAGCTGTCCGTAGCGAGATGGATTCCATCTCAGCTAATGGAACTTGGGAGGTTACTGATCGTCCTTATGGGTGCAAACCTGTAGGATGCAAGTGGGTGTTCAAGAAAAAGCTTAGGCCCGATGGTACTATTGAAAAGTACAAGGCACGACTTGTGGCCAAGGGTTATACTCAGAAAGAAGGCGAAGACTTCTTTGATACATACTCACCCGTAGCTCGACTGACCACTATTCGAGTACTACTTTCCTTGGCTGCCTCACATGGTCTTCTCGTTCATCAAATGGATGTTAAGACTGCTTTCCTAAATGGAGAGCTCGAAGAGGAAATTTATATGGAGCAGCCCGATGGATTTGTAGTAGATGGTCAAGAAGGAAAGGTGTGTAAGTTGTTGAAGTCTTTGTATGGGCTTAAGCAAGCGCCCAAGCAGTGGCATGAGAAGTTTGAACGAACTTTAACCGCCGAAGGCTTTGTTGTAAACGAAGCTGACAAGTGTGTATACTATCGCCATGGTGGGGGCGAGGGAGTTATTCTTTGTCTCTATGTCGATGACATATTGATATTCGGGACCAGCCTTACCGTGATTAAGGAGGTCAAGGAGTTCCTATCTCGTTGTTTTGAGATGAAGGACTTGGGAGTAGCTGATGTGATCTTAAACATCAAGCTGCTGAAGGATGATGATGGTGGGATTACATTGCTTCAGTCCCACTATGTGGAAAAGATTCTGAGTCGCTTCGGGTATAACGACTGTAAATCTTCTCCAACGCCTTATGATCCTAGTGTGATAATTCGTAAGAATAAAAGAATTGCTAGAGATCAATTGCGATACTCGCAGATCATTGGCTCGCTTATGTATTTAGCCAGCGCCACGAGGCCTGACATCTCCTTTGCGGTAAGTAAACTCAGCCGTTTTGTGTCTAGACCTGGAGATGTTCATTGGCATGCTCTTGAGAGAGTTTTGCGCTATTTGAAAGGCACTGCGAGTTATGGTATTCACTATACTGGGTATCCAAGGGTACTTGAGGGTTATAGTGATGCAAATTGGATATCTGACGTTGATGAGACTAAGGCCACAAGTGGTTATTTGTTTACACTTGGAGGTGGCGCTGTTTCCTGGAAGTCTTGCAAGCAGCACCATCATTACGAGGTCAACTATGGAAGCAGAACTCACAAGCATTAGACACAGCCATCGTTGAAGCAGAGTGGCTTCGTGAGCTCTTGATGGACTTACCCGTGGTTGAGAAACCAATACCCGCTATTCCTATGAACTCGTGATAATCAAACTGTGATCGTCAAAGTAAACGAGCTTCTAAGGATAATATGAAGTCATCAAGGCATGTGAAGAGGAGACTGAAAACTGTCGGGAAAATGAGAAACTCCGGAGTTATAGCGTTGGATTATATCCATACGTCTAGAAACCTGGCAGACCCCTTCACAAAGGGACTATCACGAAATGTGATAGAAAATGCATCGAGGGAGATGGGTATGAGACCCACAGTGTGAGCTGCCCACGGTGGTAACCCACTCTATGTGATCGGAGATCCCGTGAATTAGAGCCGGGAGACAAGCTGTTGGTCAGCTGAGAGGAGAGTATATATCCCTATAGCAATTTTACCACTCCGTAAGATGCAATACTCTCCTAATCTGCATGGCAGGTTGATAATTATCTTAATGTGTTCTAAGTGGCTTATTTTAGCAGAGATGTTGTCCTGCAGAACATCTTTTGAAGAACACACCTATATGAGTCTGATTGTTAAACGTCGCAATCTATGAGAGTTGGGTGCTCTCTAGTAAACTCATGAAAGGCCCTGGAGTATGACATATACGCTCCAAACCGCGAGGAAGCCTCGCGGCAGCCTAGTATCGGTCTAGGCTTTGTATGAAGCTAGTGTGCAGAAAACTTGTAGTTCAAGGCATAGTCCACTATCCAAGTTGCAATCTAGTGTAATATGAAGCTTTAAGTGGAAGTTCAACTTAACAGTCTCCACGACATACCGGTATATAAAACAATGTTCTGGAAACTTACTGATAAGGTGTGCCAATGAGAGTTTGTGGGGGATTGCTGGAATTTGGGGGCATTTGGCCTTTGGCCCATGGCCCATTATCAAATTTTGAAACTCACATGGCCCATTCCAATAATCAGTGGCAGCACTAGTGGGAGCTAAAGTTTAGTCCCACATTGCTAGTTGGGAGAGAGTTGGAGTGGTATATAAGGTGGGCTGTTCTAGTCCTAGTAAGTGAGTGAGAAGAGAGAGAGCCCTCGCGCACTCCTCCTCCTCCGCCGCCCGCCTCGCCTCGCCTCGCCTCGTCCCGACGCGCCGCGGGTTGCGGGAATCTCGCCGAGCCGAGCTTATCTTTTTGCTGTTTGGGAAATTAATTGTGTAATCAATTTCGAGTCATTAACGGACGCGTTACTCAGCCGTTTTGCCTTCAGGTTTTTCTGGATCGTGGCTGTGCCGACTCGGACGTGGCTGCGCCCCACGACCTTCCCGAACCGCACTATATAAGCGCGGACTCCAACCCTAGTCCGTACCGGACGCATACACTACTACCTGTTTCCAGCTCATTGCGCCGCCGCCTTCGTCTTCCTCATCCCGTCCGTCGGCGTGCACCGACCGCCGGGACAGATGAGGCCTCCGGAACCCTGCCTCTCGTGAACCTGTACGGGTGAGGGGCAATCAGGTTTTTGGGGAGCGCTTAGGCGCGACTACTGGCATCACGACGTCGTCATCGGACGACGAGTTCCTCCACACCGACAACTTCTTCCCGGACCTCGCCGACTTCTTCGACAACCTCAACATGGGCGACAACGATGCTGTTGCGAAGTATGTGATCTTGTCGTTTCTCTTTCAGTTTCTGTTAGAGTTCCTTCTTCTAGTTTCTGTGGTAGATGCGATCGGTTTGTCTAGTTTACATGTGATCTATTCATCTACCTTACTAGTCTGGATGATTAGTTTATTTGTTATTTTCGTAGTCATGATTTATCATTTACTTGTACGGATTATTTCATATGGATATTTGCTTATATACTCAACAGCAATACCATCATGTCTCTCCTGGAGCGGTGAGCCGGTGCGGTGGTGGTGGATGTGAATATATAGGTGGTCGGGGCCAAACTTTTTGGAAGCCCTAATAATTTGGCAGCCGATTAGGCTCCAATTTTTGGCATTTTTTCTAACAACAATCAAACACTAGCCTAAATTGTCAAATGTTGACAAGTGACAACTGAGCTTTTCCAAATGTTAGATCATCTCCACCGGCGGCCCTGATAGTTGGATGCTGGGGGCGAAAATGGGCTCGCACCGGCGCGCCCCAAACGGCGCCGGCGATTTTTGGAGCCCAATAGAAGCGCCGGCAACCCCGTGTCGGCCCCTTCGCCAAGGGCGCGAATCGGGCGCGCCGGCGCCTTTTGGGCGTGGGAGCCGCCTGTCAGCCACACAACAACAAAATATACATCTTCTCCCCCAAAACCCCGTCCCCTCCCCCGCTCATTTCTCCCACCAGCCGCTCAATCTCCCATCCAGCCTCGAACCCGAAAAACCCTCGCCGCCGCGCCATGCCACCGAAGAGAAGGGCTCCGGCGAAGGCAGCGAAGCCGTCCATGTCTACCCCGGCACCATCCGCGTTCATGTCTCCACCGCCACCGTCCGCGTTCATGTCTACCTTGGCACCGTCCTCGTTCATGCCTCCCCCGGCGACCGTGGATCCTGTTGCAGCGACGGAGCTGCCGCCGACCGCCGATGAGGAAGCCATCGAGGTTGCGCCGCCCGTGACCTCCTTCGTGTGATCATCGATCATCTGGCTTCAAAGCCCTTTTTTGCGCCGTAAACGGCGATCTGGTGGCCGTCTGTTGGCCCAAACTTCTTATTCCAAAACCTATTCGTATTTGGTGGTCGTGTGTTGGCCCAACTTCATATTCGTAGACTTATTCAAATTTCTATGTTTGTGTTTGAGATTTCAAATTCAAATTATCTACCGGGGCCGCCTGTTTGGGGGCACCGGTGTGGGAGCAGCTCCCCCTAATGGAGGATGTTGTGCCAGCGTCCCCCAAACGGAGGTGCTGGCGCCCTTGCCGGCGCCTGTTTGGGAGCTACCGGTGGAGATGCTATTAGGCCGGTGTAACACCTTACGCTGGCTGATCCTTGAGCTAGCTGGTTTGATTAAAGTCTTGATAACTCATATTTCTTTCATACTTACCACATGACTGATGCAAAATTTAAAAATACCGCACACAAAATGTAACCATTCTTGACGGCAAATGAGTACCACTGGTGCACATCGTAAGATATTTTATGTCATGAAGAACGGGATTACAAGTTATTCATTTTCTCTTTTCTCCTTAGCAATCTGCTTTTTTGCGGGTAAAAGGGAACTTCTTTAAGCAGACAGGGTTACAAGTCGCTCGAGATCTATCTGATGTAACATGATAGGAGGGCTAGACCCAAGCCATATATGAGTTTGGCACTCTGTTATTGCAAAACTTGTGGGACAGTGACTAAACCTAGCCTGATGGCGATCCACTTTTACAAATTTACATAGTCTAGACTGACTAGAGTCTTTTTATTTCTGAAACTGAATGCATAAGGCCAGATCGATCCAGCTGAACGGTCAATATTTTCCGGTCTTTACCGTAAAAAGCCTCCTAATGTAACAGTGCTTTGATTGAGTACTCTTGCCATCGTCATACTAGTATCAAACCAGCTTTTACCTGAGTCTTTGAGGAATGTGTACTTGTTTTTCTTTGGACGCCGGGCCGAAAACCCGGTTTGTAACACGAACCGGGACTAAAGGCTATTTCGTTAATTTTTTTTTATTTTTTTAGGTTTCTAATTATTTTTCGCTTCTTTTTTTTTCCATTTTTCAGAATTTCTATTATTTCAGTTATTTACATAGTTTAGTGTCTAACTGCAATTATCTCTAGTTAAATTACTTACTCGTGGTCACACTTCCCGCTCGGTCACCCATCCTCCCACACTAGCATGCTTAACTTCCGAGTTCCATTCCGTCCCGCATCCAAGTGCTTCGCGCGCATGTACGTGATACTAGTATCATATCAATCCTGTTAACATGTTGGTTGATGTCACATTTATTTATTGTTTGAATTTCAAATAATTCTTTTAATAAACAAAAGTAATGATATAATAATGAACTTGAATAAATAAATAAACATTAACTTTTTAATTTGTATTTTTCAAAAAAATTAAAAAATTTAATTTTTTTAATTTTTTTTTGCCAAACCTAAAACCTAAAAGTTTGAAAATCTAAAAATTGGTTAAAACTAATAGTAATCTTTATGCAGAATGCAATTAATAATTTTATTTTTAAAAAAAATAAAAAAATAAAATCCATAATTTATAGCAAAAACTAAAATCTTCCTGCTTTCGTATTTTCATTTGGAATTTTGAGAATCTAAAAATTGGCTAACCGGGTAAACCCCGGTGAATTCGGATGTAACTTTTTCCAAGGATTTTTTTGATATAGTATACGTTTTTTTTCGACGTCGTATGCAAAAGTTAATGCGGTTTTACCATTTTTCAAACATTTTTTGCAAAATAAGCGAAAATTCGAATTTCTTAATTTTCCCTAATAGTAGGTTGCGTAACATGTAGGAATCTCAAAAGATTTTATTTTTTGAATTTTCTATCATTTTCTTTTCTATTTTATAGAGTTAAAAAGGCGATCCACAGGGGGGAGGGGGGTGAAGGGTGCATGGGGAGTAAAACCAGAAAAATAACCTTTAGTCCCGAATTGTGTTACCAACCGAGACTAAAGGGTACCCTTTAGTCCCGGGCTGGAGCATTAGTCTCGGTTCACCAGGAGAACCGGGACTAAAGAGGACTGCGCCGGCCGCATCCCACCATAACCTTTTAGTCCCGGTTGGTGTTACCAGCCAACCGGGACTAAAGGGTACCCTTTAGTCCCGGGCTGGAGCATTAGTCTCGGTTCACCAGGAGAACCGGGACTAAAGACCCCATTAGTCTCGGGTCAAAATATTTGGGGACTAATGGGTTGGGATGGAAGGCCTTTTTTCTACTAGTGCATGTTGCCTCCTCCATTTTTTGACTCTGTTGATGGCTCATTTTCCAGTTATTGAAAACGTGAATGTGGATGGGCCAATTTTTGCAGCTGAAGTGGTCGTAGTTTTTGGTACGGCGGGTTTTGGCTCTTCAGGTTTCTGATCATACAGGTTTTCATTTGACTGTCGTAATGTGAGGATGGGCCACTTTTTGTATGTGTGCTTGTTTTCCTTTAGAAGCCATTATCCATTCCATATGTTGCCAAATTTTTGACAATTCCCCTAATCAAACAATAGCCAAAATTGTCAATGTTGCCAATTATGAGCTTTACCAAAATTTGGCTCCATGACATCTATCCTCTAGCGTGTGACCAAAGGTAACAGGCAGCATGCATGGCTTGTAATGGTAAAAAGAAGAGAACGTATTCCAAAAAGAATGTACTAAGAGAATGGAATTCATCAATTCAACGGGGCTGATGAAGATATCACTTCCATTGAAGTTTCAAAGTACCACCTACTATATCACTTGTGACTGAACTTGAAAGATCCAGACGTATACTCACATATATAAACCGCAAATTAAGACGTGATCAATCTATTAATTAAGTAGAAGAGTTTTAACAAGATAGTTCGGAGGAAATAAAATACAAAACGGGACTACTCTCCTGACATGATTTGACCCAAACGTTCCGCACCCCGCGGTAGCCCACAAGCGGGACTACATTCACACGCGACACATATAGACACATTCATGCACCCAGTTCGACATAGATATAACGTCGTTGATCACTTGCTGGACTCGGAGAAGAAGCGGTTGATGGCGGGGAAGACCTCCGGGCGGTGCGCGCTGACGTAGCGGCGGAAGGCGTGCTGGCTGTACCTCTCGCCCTCCTCCGCGTTCTCCAGCACCGCGCTCTGCCGGTGGCTCTTGCTGATCCTGCGGAAATTAGCGTTCAGACTTTCAGTTAACCAGAGCACGAAAATGCATACTGTAGTGAGTGCAGCAACTGTTGGATGGGGCACATACCTGACGTCGGGGTTGAGCGAGGAAGACGTTCCTGGTTAGCTGGAAGACGCACATCCCCGTCACCAGCGACATGGCGGCAATCAGCGGGTAAACCTGCACCACGCATCGGGGTTCTTTGTTATAAACACAGCCTTCAGGGCAAGAAGGGAACAAGATCCTAAATAAACACTAGTACAATACAGACAAGACAAAACTGTGCATGAATCGACAGAGTGCGCAAATTCCCAACAGCAAACAAGACAGAATCGACCAATCTCGCACGTACATCTGGCTTCAGCCAACGCCCCATTGTCGTCGACTAAGCTTGAGTCTTGCGAGAAGCTAAACTCTTTTTTTTTTGTAAGATGCGAGAAGCTAAACTCTGTAGAAGACACTGCTGCCTTTTGCCCTTCTCTTTCCTGCCTATGGTCTACCCGGTGTATATGCAGATATATATACTCCTACATGCGTAGATACATACTAAGTGTTCATAGCAGATCGGCCGACTGCGTCGTCTACCTCTCGGACGATCGATTTCTGTGGGCGATCTCGGGATTCATTCACCGATACACAGCAGAGAATTTAATCGAGAAAACCATGAGCCGCCTGCTGTTTCTGGAGCTCGTTTGTCAAAGGTTGAGCAGTCCCGTTTCAGGTCAGCCAGCCCGTCTCTCTCCCATGCAAGGCCGGGTCAACCGTGTCGCGCGCGCTATGTACATGCGATCGATCGCTCGGCTAGCGGAGTTACCGTCATCCTATATCCCTTGGATCCACGTGGCATTTCCATCGTCAAAACTGGCATCTTCTTGCCGTGTCGCCGGTGGCCACTTGACTTCCTCTCTCGGGCGAGAATACAGATAGGTTTCTAAAACTGCGGGAGCAAATCTGTTTTCAACATTATGAATTTATGATACGGCATCGCGTGATGTTGACGTCGATAAGACGGTAACATTCATAGACAAAGCATATTTGGAATAGTTTTTCCCTATAAGGATAACTTGTATCCATGGATTTTAGATTATTATCCTGAAGTTAACCACCAGCAGTATAGTATACAAGAAGAATAACTGAATCATCTATGAAAAGAGAAGAAAAGAGGAGGATTGTTACGCCGGCATCATTTCATTGAAAATTGCTGAGGATTGTTAGGTAGAAGCCTTTTTTTTCGATAAAGGAGCATAGCCTAGCCTCTACATCAATAGATGCACACGACTTGCTTTACTAAAAACATAGTATCAAATCCAGAAGAATCCATCCCCACTCATTACAATTATGGAAAAGCTAAAGCGTATACATGAATCAACCAAATGAAAATACGGCTAATAGTAGCTTGGAAATAGAAGTCCTGAGCAACCACTAGCATCCGATTGCATCCAATAACCATATCCTCCCGCTGCTCCGACGGGAGAAGGAAACCCCAATGCTGAATTGTATGAGCAGCTCGCCGGATAACCTGCAAAAAAATTAGTTCCACTTTGTTTGTTAAAAATTATATCATTTATAGTTCTCCAAACAGCCCAACAAATGGCCGAAACTCCAATCCGAATCTTCTGTTTATTTTTTTTCCCACACCATTCAGCCATCTACCAAACATATTAGTAACATTAGCTGGTGGAGGGATGTTACATGTAAGGTACATCATACACCATATTATCTTCACAAAAGGGCGCTGAATAAACAAATAATTAACGATTTCCATGGAATCACAAAAACAACATTTTTGACATCTCTTCCACTTCCGTTTAGCTAAGTTATCCTTAGTTAGAAGCACCTTGTTATTAAGGAACCACATAAAGATTTTAATTTTCAAAGGAATTTTTAGCTTCCATAGATACTTTCGAAGGTAAACAGTATGCCCATTCATCCAATCAAGATACATAGACTTGACTGAAAAAATACCCGAATCAGTAAGCTTCCAAACAAACTTATCTGGTTTCGCCGTTAAATTTATTGAAATTAAGCGTTGGCATAGATGTAACCATTGTACCCATTTATTATCATTCAACCCTATTCTAAAAGTAATATTAATAGTTTTAATATCAAGTATTGTTGATACTAACACATTCTTATGCTGAACAATATTATATAGTGCCGGATATTGATGAGACAAAGGCAAATCTCCCATCCATACATCCTCCTAGAACCTGACAGTTGTTCCATCCCCAAATCTAAAATATCCTCTCTTGAAGAAGTCTTCTTTAACATGCATAAGCCCTTTCCAGAATGGTGAATCAGTTGGTTTAACTTCTACTTGTGCTAGCATTTTATTTTTGAGGTATTTGTTACAAAGAAGTTGCTGCCACATACCCTCCTCCGAGAGGAGTTTAAACAACCATTTGCTAAGTAAGCATTTGTTCTTAAGTTCCAACACATCAATACCCAACCCCCTTGATCCTTTGGTCTGCACAAAATATTCCACTTAGATAACCTATATTTCTTCTTGTGTTCATCAGATTGCCAGAAATTATTTGACCTAGAATAATCTAGCCTCTTCCTCACCCCCAATCGGAATTTCCAAGAAGGAAAGCATGAACATAGGAAGGCTTGTAAGAACTGAGTTAATCAAAACCAATCTATCTCCATAAGACAACATTTTACTCCGCCAGCACCCCAGCTTGGATGCAAACCGACTCTCAATAGGACTCCACTCCGCATTCCGAAGTGTCCTATAATGAACAGGGATGCCCAAATATTTCAATGGTAAGGTTCTAGATTTGCACCCAAAAATATATCTATATTGGTCCTCCATTTCCTTTGCCCTACCGAAAGTAAAAATTTCACTCTTATGAAAGTTAATCTTTAAACCAGACAACTGTTCAAAAATGCATAGGATCAATTTCATATTAACGGCTTTAGCAATATCATGTTCCAAAAATAATATTGTATCGTCCGCATATTGTAATATGGAGATACCCTCGTCAATCAAATGTGGTAGAAAACTCCCTATTTTACCCTCATCTTTAGCCCGAGCAATTAGAATTGCCAACATATCAGCAACAATATTAAATAAAATTGGAGATAAAGAGTCCCCCTGTCGTAATCATTCCCTAGTTTGAAAATTATGTCCAATAACATCGTTAATCCTTATTCCCACACTTCCACCTTGCACAAATTGCTTTATTCTATCACACCAAATAGGATCAAAACCTTTCATTCGTAGGACTTGTTGCAGAAAGGGCCATTTGACCTTATCATACGCATTTTCAAAGTCAATTTTAGAAAGCACTCCATCAAGTTTTTTCCTATGCATTTCATGTATTGTCTCATGTAGAACCACCACTCCTTCTAAAATATGTCTGCCGGGTATAAATGTCGTCTGTGTAGGTCTAATCACTTTATGATCTACATCAGAAATACGGTTTGTCGCAACTTTAGTAAAGATTTTAAAACTCACATTGAGCAAACAAATTGGCCTATACTGTTGAATCTGAGTTGCATTCTCCTTTTTAGGTAGTAAAGTAATTACCCCAAAGTTCAATTTATATAGAGGCAAGTCACCTTTTTGAAAGCACTCAAATAATGCCATCAAATAATTTTTAATGACCCCCCAAAAATGTTGGTAGAATTTCGCTGGGAACCCATCTGGCCCCGAGGATTTATTATGTTCCATCTGGAAGACCGCGTCATGCACCTCCTCCATTGAGAACTTCACAATCAACAATGTGCTTTCCTCCGTGGACAATTGCGGAATATCCTCAGTTCTACCTTCATCCAATGAAACGGAACTAGGTTCTGGATTCCCAAATAATTTTTTATAGTACTCCGAAATATACACCCTTAGATTATCATCCCCAACAATGGTACCTTCCTCTTGTTCAAGTTGATACATTTTATTTTTCCTATATTTACCACTAGCTATAAGATGAAAATATTTGGTATTGTCCCCTCCTTCTTGAATAAACATAACTTTAGCCCGCTGCGCCCACTTAATCTCTTCTTCTCTTCGAAGCTTGTTTAACTTTCCATTAGCTAGTTTCAACTTATTTCGCTCTACATGTAGTAACGGAATGGTTTCAGCCTTTATATCCAAATAATCAATGATGTTCAATAATATTTCCTTTTCCCTCTTATACTTTCCACTTAAATTTTTAGCCCAACCACGATAAGAATCGGCGCAAATGCCTAATCTTATTCTGCCAAGTTTGAATCGGAGATTTTCCAATGGGGCTGGCCGCCCATTCAACTGCAACTAGTTCATAGAACCCATCTTGTTCTAGCCAAGCCAGCTCAAAAGCAAGGCGCGCTTTATTACCTACATGTGCCTGAATCCCCGCATCAATCAAAAATGGAGTATGGTCAGACCTACAGCGAGTCAAAGCCCGGACTGAAACTAGAGGGAATTTTTGTTCCCACTCAACACTAGAAAGCACCCTATCTAATTTTTCATAAGTTGGGGTTTGTCTTCTACTCGCCCAAGTAAAGCGATTTCTCTTAAATTTAGGTTCTCAATGATCGCAATTAAAATAAAAGGCCATCAAGGATTAAAATTGTCATTACTTTTATCCTCAGGTTTTCTCAAAATATTAAAGTCTCCCACCAATAACATAGGTATGGTTTCAGACTCACATGTCCTAACCAATTCCACTAGGAATTCATGTTTATTTTTATCTTGTGCCGCCCCATATACCGACACCAGCAACCATTGGAAACCATCGATTTTTGATGTGATAGATAATTTAACATAGTAGTCTCCGCTATCTACTCTATTAACTACCAAAGTAGTAGTGTTGATACCGACTAGAATTCCTCCTGACCTTCCATGCGGCGGCAAACAGAACCATCCAAACTCCTTACCTGCTGCTAAATCACGAAGGAAATAAACTGTAAAATTAGACCGTCCTGTCTCAAGTAATGCAAGTCAAGGTCATCCTCCCTAATTGACTCCTTCACAGGATCCCTAAATCCCTCACTGTTCCATGTAACACCTCTAAGATTAGTCATTGGAGTTTGGTATTTTTAACTCTAACCCGGTTACTTCGCCGCACATTATCAGTATCATAATTTTTTTCTTACCAACTTTTCTTTTTTTCCTTAGTAATAGCCACATGTATATGAATATCATCATCTAAGTGTTCATCCTCTTCCAAATCATCACACAAATCCGATGCACATGTGACCGCCAAACAAGCAGTATCACATGAACCCTCCACACAATCCGAGTTTTCTAACATTGTTAAAGTTCTTTGCAATTCAACGTCTTTAATTAGTCTAGCTGACTTAATACACTCGGAATTAGAATTACCCAACGAAATCCCCAACGATATAGCACTTTGAATTATATGATCATCCGCAAAAGAAGTAATTGATGTTGGTTTGAGTGGAGACTTACCCATCACCGGCGTGTCCCCACGTTTCTTGGCGATCATCATCGCTCTCTCAAATTGTGTGGCATCCGAGTTAGGCTGAGCGCGTAATCTTCCACTCGACCGCACCCCATGCGAAGCCTCCTTCTGAATCCCCCAAAAGCTACAACTTGTTCTGGAGTATACTGAGGCATTCTCAAAGTTGGCTTACTCGCGGCAATTGGAGCAGATCCAACCTGCACCCTCTCTGTTTATCATCATACAATTGCTGAAAAGATGGTTCGAAATTCAATTTAAAAGCAGTGGTTCGGTGAATTTAGGACCTGTTGCTGGCCGATCGACGTAAAGTTGGACACGTAGCCCCCATGTAGCCTGGGCTGCCATGCATGGCGGGCCGATCAGCAGACGAAATGGGCGTGTCCACCGCGCATGGGCCTGCGGCCTTGTTCGGCACGCCCAGCAAACCTGGCGACGCGCCCGCAGGTACGTCCTGGTGGCCCAGCTGCACCGCATCCAGGCCCTCTGCTGCATGCCTCGGATCACGCGAAACATGCATGATCGACGTCGCGTCGCCTACTCCTCTGTCTTCCCTGCCCTTCCTCACTGGAGAGATAGAAAATGGTGTCGGAGAAGTGCCATCAAGGGCAGGGGTCGGCATACACTCGCCACCCATGTCCGCAACCTTACGGAAAGAATTAAACAACTTTTTAGGACTTAAGCAAGATTCATTTGAAATATAAAATACAGTATCATACCTTACTGTATTCTTAACCATTCCCAAAGCATTAACAGTAGAATTTGGTGGCGATGTTGAACCACTCTTATCCTCTTTGTCCCCTTCATGCCCTCCAGTATTTTTAGTCCTCTTTGCATTACGATCAGGTTCAGCTCCTTTATCCTGACCATGTGCCCGTGGATCATCATCTCCACCATCCCCAGGAGCCTCAGACATAGTCACATCAGCAGCTGTTTGGTGTGGCATGCTCTCCACCTCAAATCTCAGTCTAAAAAATTCATGCTTAATTTTGAGATCCCATGTCTCTGGAATAATGGCCGTGTCTAAGCAAGTAATGAGCATGCGAAGAACATTGTTCTGACGAGTAAACACAATATCAATCTCTTTCGTCTTACCAAACACATCCTCCAAAGCCCAAAGAGACAGATAATCATCAAGGGCAACCGGTGGCAGACCATATGTAGGATAACGTTGCATAGAAAACAAAAAATTTCCTACCGCGAACACGCAATCCAAGCCAAGATGCAATCTAGAAGACGGTAGCAACGAGGGGGTATCGAGTCTCACCCTTGAAGAGATTCCAAAGCCTACAAGATGAGGCTCTTGTTGCTGCGGTAGACGTTCACTTGCCGCTTGCAAAAGCGCGTAGAAGATCTTGATCACGATCGGTTCCGGCGCCACGAACGGGCAGCACCTCCGTACTCGGTCACACGTTCGGTTGTTGATGAAGACGACGTCCACCTCCCCGTTCCAGCGGGCAGCGGAAGTAGTAGCTCCTCTTGAATCCGACAGCACGACGGCGTGGTGTCGGTGGCGGTGTAGAAGTCCGGCGGAGCTTCGCTAAGCTATGCGGGATGTGGAGGAGCGGGCGGCTAGGGTTTGGGGAGAGGGGGGCGCCGGCCACTATGGGGTGCGGCCACCTTGGTGGTTCTTAGGTGGCCGGCCCCCTCCCCTTGGTCCCTCATTATATAGGTGGAACCCCAAGAGGTGGTGTCCAAGTCTTCGAATAAGACCCGAACCAAAACCTTCCATAGGAGGGGGCAATCCTAGCCCAACTAGGACTCCCACCCAAAGGTGGGATTCCCACCTCCCATGTGGGGGGTGGCCGGCTCCCTAAGGGGGAGTCCACTTGGGACTCCTCCCCCACTAGGGTTGGCCGGCCATGGAGGTGGAGTCCCTTGTGGACTCCACCTTCCTTGGTGGTTTCTTCCGGACTTTTCTAGAACCTTCTAGAACCTTCCATAGAACCTTCCGCGACATTTTATTCACATAAAATGACATCCTATATATGAATCTTATTCTCCGGACCATTCCGGAACTCCTCGTGATGTCCGGGATCACATCCGGGACTTCGAACAAATATTCGAACTCCATTCCATAATTCAAGTACTACCATTTCAACATCCAACTTTAAGTGTGTCACCCTACGGTTCGAGAACTATGCGGACATGGTTGAGTACTCACTCCGACCAATAACCAATAGCGGGATCTGGAGATCCATAATGGCTCCCACATATTCAACGATGACTTTAGTGATCGAATGAACCATTCACATACATTACCAATTCCCTTTGTCTCGCGATATTTTTACTTGTCCGAGGTTTGATCTTCGGTATCACTCTATACCTTGTTCAACCTCGTCTCCTGACAAGTACTCTTTACTCGTACCGTGGTATGTGGTCTCTTATGAACTCATTCATATGCTTGCAAGACATTAGACGACATTCCACCGAGAGGGCCCAGAGTATATCTATCCGTCATCGGGATGGACAAATCCCACTGTTGATCCATATGCCTCAACTCATATTTTCCGGATACTTAATCCCACCTTTATAGCCACCCATTTACGCAGTGGTGTTTGGTGTAATCAAAGTACCTTTCCGGTATAAGTGATTTACATGATCTCATGGTCATAAGGACTAGGTAACTATGTATCGAAAGCTTATAGCAAATAACTTAATGACGAGATCTTATGCTACGCTTAATTGGGTGTGTCCATTATATCATTCACATAATGATATAACCTTGTTATTAATAACATCCAATGTTCATGATTATGAAACTAATCATCCATTAATCAACAAGCTAGTTTAAGAGGCATACTAGGGACTTCTTGTTTGTCTACATATCACACATGTACTAATGTTTCGGTTAATACAATTCTAGCATGATATATAAACATTTATCATAAACATAAAGATATAAATAATAACCACTTTATTATTGCCTCTAGGGCATATCTCCTTCACCATATACCCTCACCCATACATCCTCAGGAGCCCAAACTGGCTGAACTTCTTTCTTCCAAAAATCAAAGGATAAAATAATAGTAGAGTCCGGAACATGGAAGCGCCCAAAATGTTGCACTCTCACCAATTCATTTTTGCTTGGAAAATTCACCTTGAAGACACACCACTTGTGACTGTACAAATCGTGATGGTATGTTCGGGTCACCAGGAATCACAACACACGATTTATCCAGGTTTAGGCCTCTCAGGACGGGTAATAGATGTATTATTACTTCGTGTATCCTATTATATATTTATATCTCGAGACCGAGCACACATGCAATTAAAATGTTGAAGTCGACGAGTTAGTAAGGACACTTACAATGGAACATGTATACTACGGTGTTGTTCACGTTAGATTTTTTGCTTAGTTGGAGAAAAGAGGATGCTAGAAGATTGTCTTTTTCTTAGCTAAGGGTCATCTCTTTGAAAATAAGGAAAGCCTGCTTTCTCTATTGCATCACATGTCTTCCCTTAACAACATAATTTCCTACCAAAATTTAATTAATTTCTATTAATGCTAGGAATGGAAATAAGAGATAAGGCATTGTACGGCATGTATATCTATTGCCCTTTGTAGACGATGCGGAGGGGGTAAGGAAAGGCATGCCTTCTCAACCATTATGCATGCCCTAAGAACTCGACGACTGTTGTGGACAAACTAAGCGAGATGCTCCAGGTCGCAAGGGATTATGTCAATTGTGTGTTGCCATCTTGCGGATGCTAAGAGCATGTCTAACAGGCCCCGTATTTTTTCGCCCCGTATAACACGAGTAGAGGGCCCTGTATCCGGGTTTCGCCGGCCAAAAACTCGGGCGAGCTAGCAGAGCCCGTATCCCCACCCCGTAAAACAGAATATTCTGTTTTACGGGGTGGGGATACGGGCTCGCTAGCTCGCCCGAGTTTTTGGCCCCTCAAAACAGGGTTTTTTGACAAATTGCATATTAGAACCAACGAGACCATTCACATAAAATAAATGTTTTACATCACACAATAATCGTCTTAATTATTACAATAATGTTTCTCGGAAATGTCAACAAATGTTCTAATGGAAGAATTAAACAAATAACAAATGTTTCACACATACAACAAATAGGAAATGAATGTTTCACACATACAACAATGGGAAATGAATGTAAAAAATCATTGGCCATGCAACTGCCAATGGTGATCAATCAGATCTTGGGTGAGCTGGTGATGAGTCTCGGCATTTTCAATGCCTCGATGAGCTGCAAGAAAAGCTTCAAGCCGATCAGGGTTCCTCTCGGGCTGCACTCGGGTGCCAACATTGTCATAGAAACATGGCAAGTTTAAACCGCTTTCATCTTCAATGATCATGTTGTGAAGAATCACACAACATGTCATGACATCAACAAGAGTTTCCTTGTCCCAAAACCTAGCAGGACCCCCGACAATTGCAAACCTTGCTTGAAGGACACCAAAAGCTCTCTCAATATCCTTGCGGCATGCCTCTTGATTTCTGGTGAAGCAAGCTTCCTTTCTTGTCAAAGGCCTGTCCTTTTTCTCTTTTATGGACTTGACAAGGGTTGCATAGTTAGGGTAAATACCATCTGTGAGATAGTACCCCATGGTGTACTCATTGTTCATTTCTGGTCGTCGTCGTTGAGCAAATCGTCGATGTCGGAATCATCCGACGACGACCAATCGGTGGACGTCGCGTCCAAATCCGCCATGTGCACATCCTCCGAAGCCATCTACCACGGTGTACCATACATCAGCCCCAAATCCGACCAATTTACCGGCGGCAACGAAGAAGAACGCGGCGGAATACTCACCGAGGTGCGGCGGAGGTGCGGCGGGCGTGTGGCGGTGCGGACGGACGCGGAACTTCGGCGGGGGTGCGGCGGAGGTGCGGCGGGCGTCGAAGAACCTCGACGAGGCTGGGCGGACGGCGGAGGGGCACGGGTGGCGGCGGATCTGACGGATTGCGGCGGCGGCGCGCGGGTGGCGGCGGCGGCGCGCGGGGGAAAACGGGTGGGGGGAACTGAAATGTCCGCGCGCGCTTTCGGAATTGGGATGCTGGCTTCGCCCACTATCCCCGCTCCCACCCCGCACAAGTAGGGGCGAGGACCCGCCCCGTACTCGAAAACAGCAAAAATCGATTCGGGGGCCGTTTTTACGGGGCGTGCTAGACGGCCGGGTAGACGCGAAACCCTCAAACCGGCGGTTATTATACGGGTTTGCCCCTTTTACGGGGTCTGTTAGACCTGCTCTAAGGTGGACAACTTTTACCCACCCTTTCATTGAAATTATGCTAGGAATGATCTACAATGGGGTTTACAAGCATAAACCCAAGGGCTATACGGGGAGCTAAAGGGGTTTTGGTTGTCGAGACTAGTCAGATTTCTCTAGACCGATATGGCTTATGCTGACTTTTTGGTGGCTTGCCCTTGGTGGATATGAAGAGCTTGGATCTTCCCGGTGTATTGGGTGTTACTTTTATAGAAGTAGAGAGGAGGTGTCCTACACCGATATGGATCGGCTTCCTATTGTCCCACGAGTAGGAAATCATGGGCGTTCCAAGAATAAGTCTCTTGGTCTTGTCAACCTAGAATACTATCCAGTGGTCTTGGAACAACACATTGAGTATCTTCCTAACCCGTGTACGTGCATGCTCACTTAGCCCATATGAAATACACAATGACAGGTATGATAGTTAGACTATCCATCACCACACATTGTAGTACAACTACCTATATAAGCAACATCAGAGAGGCGTATAACGAGGCTAAGACGGAAAAAGGTCATGATGCCCACATCGAGCCAAGGAACACATCTCAGTCTAAATCATCTTGATAGTCATTGTATGAATGAATTGGAAATGGGATGTGCTCCGTCTCTACAACCGACTTCCAGCCTTTTGAATCAAGTATCGACAAAGAAATATGAACGTTCAGAACTGAGAAAGTAGGCTCTCGAGTTTCCAAGTAGCCAATTGATCTACGGGTGTCATGTGGCGAGCTAGCTTGCAGATAGAAATAGACTCAATGACTTTCCGATGTTCATGTCACGACCTACTTTCCTATTTGGCAACACTTGGTCTACCATCTTGAGTTCATTGTAGTAGGTATATGGGAAGCAAACTTTTAGGATCCTATTTGTACATTTTGAAAGTTAAGAAAAAAATCATGCTTGTAGGTAATGCAAATAAGTACGTGGCATGAATATTGAAACTTATGACCATCCAAGATCCGTAAAAATCATAAAGTGCTTCAAGCTACATGCCAAGTTTTAAATGTTCAAACCTAAACACGATAATTTGTATCTTGTGAAATTTGCACCATACACAATTTTCATAACTTATAGAGTTATAGTGAAAATTTACATAGTTAAGTTTCTCTATTCTAACTCCAGTTTGAGTGCTGTTGCACTCTTGCTCGTAAATTTGGCAGTGCTGCATATTGCACCATTCTTCGCTCCTCTCGGTGGGTGTATTTTTTTTCAAAAGTATCTGTCCCGTAAAAGAAAAGACGAAAATCGCATCTCGCGGGGCAAAACTGTAAAAGACGCTTTCACCGAACTATCTCTATCCCCATCCACCAAATGGGAAATTTTACTTTTTGCCCTGTTTTACTTGAACACTCTACGATTTGCCCTTCTTTACTTTGACTTCAATTTTTTGCCATGCTTTAGTTTGCCGGTTGATTATTTGCCCCCTGCCATACTGGGACCACACCAATAGACTAAAATGCCCCTTAGTGACCTGGGTTGAACGAGTCTTGCACGAACCGTCTGTTCCCTTTTCTTCGAATAGATCGCATGGCCTGAGAGGAGGAGCAGCAGCACGTCGCCGGCGCGACCATGCCCCACACTTCCACCCCTCTCCTACTCTCCTGTTGCTCGCTCGTCGCCGTCGGAGCCCTAATCAGCCTCTCCTTCGCCGCCGTCGGGCCCCAGCACTTCCGGCTCTTCCCATAGGCTCCGCCGGCGAGATCCCCCCTTTGCGCCGCCGGAGGCAGCAGCGACTCGTCGCTCTTGGCTGCGCCCACCCTTCTCGAAGACGGACCCCCTGGTCTCCAGCTTCCCCTCGACCGGCTCGTCCGTGGAGAGTCTGCCCCTGTACATCCCACTCCGGATCGGGACCTCATCTTGCTGGAGCATGGACATGAGGTTCCAGGCGGTGGCCCACGCGCGGGGATGGCGACGTGGGGGACAGCGAGGAGGAGGGAGGTAGAAAGATATGGGGGAGGGGCTGCTACATGAAATCGAGGAGGAGATGGAGGCCTTGAGATGCAAAGCTTCGTGGAGAGGTGCGGCGGCGAGGGGCGGAGCGCCGGCAACTGGTCAACAGCTGTTCTTCACTTGCCTTTCTTAACAGGGGCAGTTTTGTCTTAAGTTTTTTCTAGATGCCCAAAAGAAAAGAAAATAATTCAAAAGGGCAAATAATAAAGTTACCAAAGTAAAGGGTGGCAAAAAAATGATGTCAAAGTAAAAGAGGGCAAATCATAGACTACCCAGGTAAAGGAGGGCAAATAATAAAATTCCCCCCACCAAATCGGCAAAATCCCCAATTCACCGTTTAGCAAACTCTTCCACGAGCTGAGCTCGCTGCAATGGTGCGCAGTGCGGTGTGAGAGTGTGAGACCCGCCAAATCCGTCCTCCTCCCTCCACCCAATGGAGCACAGCGACGCGACCAAGCGACTGAAGCTCCCCGACGGCAGCGACGAGGACCGCCTCAGCGCGCTGCCGGACGACATTCTCATCGAGGTCCTCGCCAAGCTCCGCAGCGCCACCGCCGTCGCTGCTCGGACCAGCGTCCTCTCCCGCCGCTGGCGTGGCCTCTGGGCGTTCCTTCCGGAGCTCCTCTTTCCCCTCGGCACCGAGCCGCACCACATACGGTCCGCCCTCACAGCGCACGAAGCTCCGGCCATCCGCTCCCTCTCCGTCCACCTCCGGGACGCCGATCCGGAGTCCGTGGCGACCTGGCTTCCAATCGCCGCGCCCCGCCTCTCCGGTGATCTAATCATCACCCATTTCACCCTGAAGGCCGTGAAAAGGGGAGCTGTTGAGCTGCCTTGCATTGAGAGAGCCACCGCGATCTGGCTCATCCTAGATGATTTTGGCCTCAAGCTTCCGCCTTCCGGCGTGTTTGGCAGACTCACCGATCTCCGTCTCGCAGCCTGTAGGCTGCATGGCCCGTGCAGGCTCGGTGATATGGTCTCCTCGCCGCGATGCCCGGCCTTGCGGAAACTATTCCTCCGCGATGTTTGGGGTCTGGGCGACTTCGTGCTCCAATCGGAGTCTCTCCTACAAATAGAGATGGACAATGTGCTCCTACGCAACTACGGTGATGATGGCATTGTCGACATTCGCTCGGAGTCTCTCCTCCAAATAGAGCTCACGTATTTTGCCTTGAAGCACCTCACTATAGTGGCACCAGCACTCAAGCTCCTAAAACAACGCTGCTACATGGCTTTTGATGTGAATTCCAGCGAGCCAGCTGCCAAAATCTCAGCCCCTCAGCTCATTTCGCTCGAGTGAAATTATTATTGTGGTCCAAGATCCGTCCAGTTTGATAAGATGGCGAATCTCGTTTTTCTCTACGCTGGCTGTCTTCCTGCGCATCCATTTAATTTGTATTTACCACATAATCCCACTGGGCTTTTGCACTGCTTTGAGCACATCGTCTGTCTTTACTTCACGCTTGTCTATCGGAAGGTGAGTTTGCTCTTATTCGATTTAAGTTATTCATCATTGTAATAAGCCGCAAAGTCAATAGTGGTAAGGAAAACATGAGTTGGTCTTAAGGAACATGTCAATTGGTATATTTGACAAAACATTAGTACAAAATTCTCACTTATATTTGTTTTCCTCATGCCCCGGTAACATGGCTTAATGCATGCAATCTTTATTCTTTCCCACTACATTTATATCCTCTTACGATAACATTGAATTCTAGCACTACTGCACTATGATTTTAGTCATTCAAGGGGACATAAACTCTCCACAGTGGAGAGCAGACACAAAAGATCGTATCCTTTTTGTTAATCACTTCGTAGAAAATGAGATGTCTGTCTTTTTCCAACTGTTATGTATACTCCTTCTGTTACTTCATATCAACCTACACGAGATTGCCAACCACCCATACTTGATAGAAGAAATGCCAAGGCTCCCTCATGTTATGTTATTATCCCTGATTGTGGAGGCAAAGGGACATTCCTTTGGAGCTAGTTTATTGCATGTTCTCAGGATGTGTACTAATGTAAGAAAGCTGGCTCTTGCATTTGACGTCGCATGCGAGCAAGCTGGAGGTAATTCTACGTCCTTCTAAAGATATATGGTCAATATGTATTTGTATTTCTAGATCCGAGGCTTGAGTTACCAGTGCCTTGGTTTGTTGGTTTGCTCGTCAAGTTTTGACGAAGTGGCATATTTATTGACTGTTGTGTTTGTTAACTTGGTAATATGTTTCATTTTAAAAGATTCTTTGGCCTGTTTTTTTTTTAAACTTCGACCTCAGTGACTTTATTCCATACCTGAAACAAATTCTGGATGAACAACCTCATCTAGAAAACCAGGGCAAACACCGAAGCTGCTCAAGGGAGCATCTTGACTAAGAGAATGGCATGCATACATGTGTGCTACCTTATTAGCTTCTCTGTGTACAAAAACTGAATAAAAACCCTGGAAAAACTCACTATTCTTTTCATTTCAGTGAGAATATGAACTCCCACAAATCTAATATTGGCATTAGAGTTCCAAGCCGACACTATCTCCTGTCTGTCTCCACACACACACACTGGCAGCGTTCTTCTCCCTTGTTCGATTGATAGCATCTCGCCAGGCTAATAACTCCGCAAGAAACGGATCCACACTGGTATACTTCCTGCATTCAACAAACAGAAACCTGCCATCTCTAGCAACAAACCCAGCACCAGCCGTTCCTCCTATAGGATCAATTGCTCCATCAGTATCAATCCATGATCAGTATTGACCTTGATCCAGCCCTGGTCTGGTGGCTTCCAAGACTGATTAGGACGTGCAACCAGTCCTTGCTCTTGTGGTATCTTGAGTGATCTGATGAACTCATTAACAAGCTTGACTGATTTACGTGGTTTGAACCTCACCTCCTCATGTGTGTATTTATGTCTGCTGCTCCAAATGACCCACATCACCGAGACTAGTATTTCCGAAACCTTCTTGGACAGCATAGAACTGTCCAATATAATATCCTCTCTCCAGGTCATAGGGTGTAACCTCGAGTAATTTGAACTCGAAAGAATTTGTGTGCCTCTGTCCGAATTGCTTCGCATGATCACAAGCAATAAGCGCATGATATATACAGTCCCTCCTCATGACCACATGTCGGACATATGCTCAATTCCTTTATATGCCTTCTTTTAGTTCTTCAATGGCATGTCAAGTAACCTTTTAAAACTCGCCACCGTAAAATCCTAATTTCTGGCACTACTCTCAATTGATAATGAGAAAACTGGGACCTCATTTCCAGCAAATAAACGGAGCCACTCATTTGTTGCTTTTGTTCTCCCTTATTGACAGTTTCTTAGCAATATAGGTTTGTTTTTAGATTTCTACTCTTATAATAATATTGTGTGATTTTTCTCTTTTACAAAAAAAAATCATATCTCCTGCAATAGGTTGGCTTCAGACTTATTGTTATGTGTTACATACCTTTGTAGATTATATGTTGATTGCCATATCTCAAAGTATTCAAGTAGTTTGATAATTTCCAGTTTTTCTCCCATTCCATGACATCAAACCGGTATGCTCCCCTTTTCCAGGGAAGAAGCTGGATGCCCATCGGGTTGCGTATGTGATCAGCCACCAAACTGGAAAACCGAGGAGCTCCGGCTGAGTTGCCTCCGGAACATAGAAATTACGAGTGCGGAGAGGAGCTGAAAAGGAAGTTGCTTTTGTGGAGCGGTTATTCGGTTGGGCAACAGTACTGAAAGAAGTGAGAGTAACTTTCCATCGAGTCAATTCTTGGAAGCATCGCCGAGGATCTCCGCCGGACATTACTAACCGTCTCTAGGCCGGAAACATGTATGGAATTTCGCATGCACGGTGGTTTGGTCAAGATGGTTGTGCATGTCTTCTCAAGACGAGAGGCGGCGGCTTGTGCCTTGCACTAGGCTGGCAGTCTCTCTCCGGTAGCATCATCTGGTTGCACTCTACTCGTAGTAACGATCAAAATCTTGTGGAACCGTCCAAGATGTTACGGGACAATGTCATAATCGGCCTGTTTGGCAAGGTTTAGGCTGTTAGAACTTGCTTATGTTTTATCCGCTGTCTTCGTCGAGAACCTGTTTATGTTTCATGTGTTGTAAGCAAGGTTTTCAGTATCGAGATTAGGCAGTATCGTTTTTTTTCCTTCAACAGTATCGTATCGTAATATCATGACACTATGCGGTTTCTATTTTTCAAAATATAATCAATTTATGTGTTAAATAAAATGGTTACCTAGCATATATTTCTAGAAAAACATAGTGCCAAGTTATATGTTTTCTTGTAAGGGAGTGGTATATCATATTCTAGACAGAAACCAATAAAACGATTACGTGCTTATAAGGCGGCTCGATGATGTCAGGTTAACTAATTCTTTGATTAGTTTTAACTGATGTGTGATATCACATGTCGCGGAAGTATCGGGATGCTACTGATTCAAAGCATGGTATCGTGTTCTGACAATGATAGCACTTGATTAGGATGGTATGTATCGTTTCGGTCTGATAGGATACGTTTCAGCCTGATAGCATCTTGGTATCTTAAGATACTGGGATCTATATCCCCTTGAAAATAAAGATTTTTCTTTGGCAAATATTTCAAAATGCCATTCTAACCAGGGATAACCTGAAAAAAAGGAAGTGGCTTGGATCTCCTCTGTGCTCTTTTTGCTTACGTAATGATAATGAGACTGCTCAACACTTATTCTTCGAATGCTCGAATGCCAGGGTGGTTTGGGGTAACCTGGGCAGTATTCTTGGGACTAATTTGTGTCCTTCCTCGCTTTGGCAGAGTCTAGCTTGGTTTTATAAGTTCTATCCAAAGGGGAAGAAATTCCATATGGTGTTACTTGCTGCGATTTGTTGGGGGATTTGGAATATCAGGAACAAAATCACTTTTGATAAAGCTATAGTTCGGTCTTCTTTGGTAACAGTCTCTTCGGTTTGTTCGTTTTTACATTACTGGGCAGGACTCTACGGTGTGGAAGATGGAGCAAGAATCAAGAGTGGCGCTGACCAGATGCTGCAGCAGGCGATGATTCTTCATTCCGGCTCTCTGATGACTGGGACTCTGTCGCCAAGGATGGAGATGGTGCTGACCTCCAATGGCGGGGTTTGATTGTGGTGTGGCTAGCCAGTTTTCGCTTTTGGTTGTTCTTGAACCTGATATCCTGTGGCTGTTTGTGGACTCCTTGTTGAGTGTAGTAGTTTAGGACAGGTTTTTTGCCTCGTAGTTTGTTCTTCGACGCCGATGAGCAAGCAGCGGGTTTTCCTGTCACGTTGTGTTTAAACTTGTGGGTCTTCTTTATCTGCTCTTTTCTTTCCTGTTGCTTTTGACTGAACATTGTATTTCCGCTATGATAAGTAATGGAAAGGAGAGTGAAGTCCCAGTTGGAAAAAGATACTGGGATCTATATTGTGATACTAACAACCACATTGTAAGTTTTCTTTTTTGAGAATTCCAACACTTTATTATTCAGCGTTTAGAATGGTTACAGGAAAAGACATTCCCTCTGGTACTACTCCTAGCCACAAATGGCGACCATGCGGTAAAGATGTTGCATACCGAGCAAGCTCATGAGCCTCGGTATTGGATGCCCTGCTCTCATGCCTGAATGACACTCCGCCTCGCTCCCTCTTGCAGAGTCCTTTATCTCCTGGAGAATGTGGCTTGACCGTCCCAGAAACTGGCCTTCCAAGCCCTTGATTACCTCCAGGCAATCAGACGCCACCATGATCTCACCTCTACACAGGTCTGCAGCCAGAGCAATGGCTTCTTGACACGCCATGGCTTCCAAACACCCTGGGTCAGTGATACCCTCAAAAACAACCGCCGATGATCCCATATGCTGCCCATCAGACGATCTACACACCACTCCAACAGCACCTCGGCATGATGTCTTGGCCACAGCCGCGTCGGTGTTGAGTTTACACTCTCTTGCCGGCGGTGGGCACCATCTTGGGGCCACCACTTTGTTGCCGCCCTGCTTCCTCCCTTTCTTCTGCACACTCATGTACATGTCCTGAATGAAGGACTCAATGAAATGATGGGTCGATAGAGGACTCTGAAGCAGGTCCTCGTGTATCATCTTCCGCCTCGCATGCCAGAGCGCCCAGAGCGTAATCAACATGCGTGTGAACTCCCCATGTTTCAGCGTTTCCATCATCCCAAACAGCCACTGATGAGCAGAACTCTCCGTCTTCATATGTGCTCCACAATGGCCGGGTCTGAGAGCGCCCAAACACATCGTGATGTTGTACACTCAATCAGCGAATGGCGCCACGAGTCTGGTTGCCCGCAGACCGAGCACAAATTCGATGGAGCCATATGTCGATGGTGGCGCACGTCTCCTGTAGGTAGGGAACATTGCGCCAGCCTCCACATGAACACCTTAATTTTGGCCGTCACCTTATACTTCCACAGCTTCGTCCAGAGCTTACCTTCTGCCAAACCATTTGATGCCATCGCTCGGCCCTCTAGCGAATCTCCTCTAGTTTTCTTGACATTGGCCAGAAGTCTGTACGCCGATCGAACCGTAAAAATCCCGTTCTTCTCGAAATGCCAGGCCCAAAAATCCTGCTGAATCCGAGTACAAAGCGGGATCCCTCTGATAACATCCATTGGTAAGAAAAATTCCTCCAATTTTGTCTGATTCCATGTAGCACAGGTACTATCGATATGTGAACTCACCCTTCTTGGGGCGTCCACCCTTAACTGAGCTACCGGTGATAGCCGCTCATCACGTGGTATCCAATTGTGGAACCAAGCATCAGTATCCTGCCCGTTTCTAATACGCCTAATTAACCCCAGTTTCAACGGGTGGGAGCCAAGTTCAGCCGAGAGGAGGTCTGTTTGAGGGAAATAGACAGCCTGTAAGATCCTAGCACTTAACGAGGTGGATTCCTTCAAAATTCGCCACGCCTGCCTCGCGAGCAGCGCAAGGTTAAACAACTCTATATCGCGGAAGCCAAACCTCCATCAAATTTGGGTTGTGTCATCTTCTCCCATGCGACCCAACAAGTTCTCCGTTTCCCTTCCTTGCTGCCCCACCAGAAATTCCTCAACATATGGTTGATATGGTCACATAAGCCACGGGGCAGCTTGAAGCAGGACATAGAGAAAGTAGGTACAACTTGAGCAACTAACTTAATCAAAATTTCTTTGCCACCCAGATAGCAATTGCTCCATCCATCCCAAGACCTTCCAAACTTTGTCCTTTAAATACTTGAAAGCTCCGCTCTTGGATTTGCCCACATTTGATGGCATCCAAAGATATTTCTCATTAAGAGTCTCCCGTTGCACTTCCAACTTACTCTTAATACTCTCCTTGAGTACCGCTGGACATACCTTACTAAAGAAGATAGAGGACTTGTCCATATTGATTCTTTGTCCCGAAGCGAGACAATACTTCTGTAGCATATCTTTAACCTTTGATGCACCCTCACTACTGATACGTCTCCAACGTATCGATAATTTCTTGTGTTCCATGCCACATTATTGATGTTATCTACATGTTTTATGCACACTTTATGTCATATTCGTGCATTTTCTGGAACTAACCTATTAACAAGATGCCGAAGTGCCGCTTGTCGTATTCTCGCTGTTTTTGGTTTCAGAAATCCTAGTAAAGAAATATTCTCGGAATTGGACGAAATAAAAGCCCGGAGGCCTATTTTCTCACGAAGCTTCCGTGAAGACCGAAGACGAGACGGAGAGGGGCCACGGGGTGGCCAAACCCTAGGGCGGCGCGGCCCCACCCCCGGCCGCGCCGGCCTATGGTGTGGGCCCCCGTGCCGCCTCTCGACTTGCCCTTCCGCCTACTTAAAGCCTCGCGTGACGAAACCCCCGCATCCGAGAGCCACGATACGGAAAACATTACGAGACGCCGTCGCCGCCGATCCCATCTCGGGGGATCTCGGAGATCGCCTCCCGCACCTCGCCGGAGAGGGGAATCATCTCCCGGAGGACTCTACACCGCCATGGTCGCCTCCGGAGTGATGAGTGAGTAGTCTACCCCTGGACTATGGGTCCATAGCAGTAGCTAGATGGTTGTCTTCTCCCCATTGTGCTATCATTGTCGGATCTTGTGAGCTGCCTATCATGATCAAGATCATCTATATGTAATTCTATATGTTGCGTTTGTTGGGATCCGATGAATAGAGAATACTTGTTATGTTGATTATCAAAGTTATGCTTATGTGTTGTTTATGATCTTGCATGCTCTCCGTTACTAGTAGATGCTCTGGCCAAGTAGATGCTTTTAACTCCAAGAGGGAGTACTTATGCTCGATAGTGGGTTCATGCTCGCATTGACACCTGGGACGAGTGACGAAAAGTTCTAAGGTTGTGTTGTGCTTGTTGCCACTAGGGATAAAACATTGATGCTATGTCTAAGGATGTAGTTGTTGATTACATTACGCACCATACTTAATGCAATTGTCCGTTGCTTTGCAACTTAATACCTGGAGGGGTTCGGATGATAACCCGAAGGTGGACTTTTTAGGCATAGATGCAGTTGGATGGCGGTCTATGTACTTTGTCGTAATGCCCAATTAAATCTCACTATACTCATCATGATATGTATGTGCATTGTCATGCTCTCTTTATTTGTCAATTGCCCAACTGTAATTTGTTCACCCAACATGCTGTTCGTCTTATGGGAGAGACACCTCTAGTGAACTGTGGACCCCGGTCCATTCTTTAATACTGAAATACAAATCTGCCGCAATACTTGTTTTTATCGTTTTCTCTCGCAAACAATCATCTTCCACACAATACGGTTAATCCTTTGTTACGACAAGCCGGTGAGATAGACAACCTCACCTGTTTCGTTGGGGCAAAGTACTTTGGTTGTGTTGTGCAGGTTCCACGTTGGCGCCGAATCTCGGTGTTGCGCCGCACTACATCCCGCCGCCATCAACCTTCAACGTGCTTCTTGGCTCCTCCCGGTTCGATAAATCTTGGTTTCTTTCCGAGGGAAAACTTGCTGCTGTGCGCATCATACCTTCCTCTTGGGGTTGCCCAACGAACGTGTGAAATACACGCCATCAAGCTCTTTTTCCGGCGCCGTTGCCGGGGAGATCAAGACACGCCGCAGGGGAGTCTCCACTTCTCAATCTCTTTACTTTGTTTTTGTCTTGCTTTATTTTATTTACTACTTTGTTTGCTGCATTATATCAAAACACAAAAAAATTAGTTGCTAGCTTTACTTTATTTACTGTCTTGTTTGCTACATCAAAAACACAAAAAAATTAGTTTACTTGCATTTACTTTATCTAGTTCGCTTTATTTACTATTGCTAAAATGGCCAACGCTGAAAATACTAAGTTGTGTGACTTCACAACCACAAATAATAATGATTTCTTATGCACACCTATTGCTCCACTCGCTACTACAGCAGAATTCTTTGAAATTAAACCCGCTTTACTCGAATCTTGTTATGAACAATCAATTTTCCGGAATTAGTTCCGATGATGCTGCTGCCCATCTTAATAATTTTGTTGAACTATGTGAGATGCA
>NC_061514.1:274368269-274387278 GCF_022539505.1 Lolium rigidum | reverse complement strand
ATATAAAACAAAGTACTGTAGCAAAAATAACACATGGGTTATCTCCCAAGAAGTTCTTTCTTTATAGCCATTAAGATGGGCTCAGCGAGTTTTAATGATGCACTCGCAGAAATAGTATTTGAAGCAAAATAGAGTATCAAGAGGCAAATTCAAAACACATTTAAGTCTAACATGCTTTCTATGCAGAGGCATCTTGTACACAAATGAATTCATGAAGAACAAATTGACAATCATAAGAAGATAAAACAAAAGTAGCTTCAAGATTCTCAACATAAAGAGGGGAAACTTAATATTATTGAAATGCATATAACCGTATTTCCCTCTCTCATAATAACTTTCAGTAGCATCATTGATAAAATCCACAATATACCCATCACTTAAAACATTTTATCATGGTTCATATGCATAGAAGTATCATTAAATTTGGCATAAGAAGAGTTATTCTCATTAATAGTAATTGGAGTAAGATTATTATCAAGAATTTGAACATGGTAAACAAATTGCATATTAAGGGAATTGTTTTTAGTAATCCAATCATGACTATGACAAGTTTCATAAGGATAGTTAGAACCTATATCATAGCATTCTTTATAATAATCATCGGAGATCGGAGGCACGAGTGTCATCATAGGAAATAGAATAGTTATCTTTCACCAGTCGGTTTATCTGTGTCCACACCATCATTGTTATTAGAAGGAGATGTATCAAGAACATAATGACCAGTAGCTAAAGGATTTTCAAACACCTCTTCCCCAAGCTTAGAGCTTTCTATATCATTATGGGAGGAAGCATGGATAGTACTGACACTATGGCAATTATTATCATCATTTTCGGAATTAGTTTCCCAGAGATTTGTAATATCAAAAGTAGTGTGCTCATTCAAATCATGATCGCTAATGTATGTAAAGGGCATAGGAAGATCATCGTATTCAGATTCATTGTCACAATAATCATTAGGAGCAACATACTTACGGTTACCTAGCGTTATCTCATTCACGCGGGGATACGCCGTTACCTCTTTCTTTCTATTCTCCTTCTTCTTCTTCTTCTTCTTCGTTCCCTTCTTCTTCTTCTTCTCTTCCTTCTCCTCGTTCCCTTTTTTAGGAGGAAGAGGCTTGAAGGGTGGCTTGTCCGCATAACCTTATTTACTTTCAGAAACAATAGAAGAAACTTGGGAGGAGCCCTCCTTTTCATTAATTAGTTGAAAACACACAGTGGTCCTATCATATTTTGGCAAGGTGTCATCTTCTAAAATATTTTGTATGTAAGTATTTGTATGGCTATTATCAATGCAATAAGAAAAACACCCATGCAGGACATCATCAACATCAAGATCACTCATATGTAACAAAGAGATTTTTCTCGAGCAGTTCTTCACACCCCAAAAATAAAGTAAGTTCATCATGCCGATTAGGAGTAATTTCATCATCACAATACAAATTTGCAGCACTCATTGGGTTCAAATTATCATTGGAGGAGCATTGAAAATTAAAATGACCCACTTCATGGAAAACTTCACAAATAAAAGGATAGAGGGCACAAACTTTTTTACCAAGATCATCTAGAGCCCTAAACCACTTTCTAGTTTTTTCATTAGCATGATGGATACAATATTCATCTTTGATTTGATTAATTCCACAAGGTCTATGTATTCCACAAAAATTAACATGCTTATAGGAAATAACATTCTTAGGAGTTTGAGCATGCTCATTACAATAATTAACAACAATTTCATTCTTCATACAAGCTTCTTTAAAAGGTTCATGATACTTATCAAAATTCTTTTTAGGCAATTCAAAATGAGAAGCAAAGGCTTTATAAAGATTTGCAAGCAACTTGAGAGTCAAGACCATAAGTAGCACTCATATTTCGAAATTTATCGGTATCCATAAAAGTTTCAATGCATTCATAATCATAATTTATACCCGACTCTTTACCTTTGTCGTTCTCCCAATCTTCGGTGTTCTCCTTAATCCGATCAAGAAGGTCCCTTTTAAACTCTTCTTTGTTGCGCGTGAATGATCCAGAACAAGTAGCATCCAAGCAAAGTCTTATCTTGAAGAGAAAGTCTCGCATAGAAATTATCAATAATGATATTACCCGGAAGCTCATGATTGGGGCATTTGAGCATTAAAGACTTCAATCTCTCCCATGCTTGGGAAATACTCTCTCCATCATGAGGCCGAAATTATATATTCGGTTTCGGTCTTTGTGAATTTCACTTGGAGGATAGAATTTAGAATAAAATAGATGCACAATATCCTTCCAATCAAGAGAATGCTCATCCTTCGACAGCTTATGCCAATGCGCCGCTTACCGTGACAACGACATAGAGAATAATTTCTTCTTCACTTCATCCATAGAGATACTCGCACACTTGAATAACCCGCATAATTCATGCAAAAACGAGTAAATGATCTCCAGGATGCACAGTTCCATCCCCTTCATAGCGGTTATCCATAACACGTTCAATAATTTTCATAGGTATTTTATATGGAGTACTTTCGGTAGGTGCATTTAAAATATCACAAGCATCATTAGAGTTATCGCATATGGGAGATAAAGTATTATCGAGCAAATTTTCTCACCCGAAGATGGGAAGCTAAAAAGATCACAAAAACTAGCTTCCCCAAGCTTAGACTTCTCCATAGCATTAGCAGTAATTGCATTCATACTAATAACATCGCTACTAGCATGCAAATGAGGTTCCATTGGTTTTTTAATGTTTGCACCAAACAATTCTAAATCAGGAAAAAGATTAAAAAGCTCACTAAATTTTTTGTTGTTTTCCATTATGCCTAACTAGTGTAAACAAGAAACAAAAAGATGCAATTGCAGGATCTAAAGGCGAGCACAAACACAATGGCGCCGTGAAAAGTATCAAGTTACACGGAACCGGAGTATGAGTGCCTTTTTACCTTTCCTCCCAAGCAACGGAGCCGGAAAAGTGCTTGATGTCTACGGGAGCTTCTATTCTTGTAGACAGTGTTGGGCCTCCAAGAGCAGAGGTTTGTAGAACAGCGAGCAAGTTTCCCTTAAGTGGATCACCCAAGGTTTATCGATCTCGGGGAGGAAGAGGTCAAAGATATCCCTCTCATGCAACCCCTGCAACCACAAAGCAAGAAGTCTCTTGTGTCCCCAACACACCTAATAGGTGCACTAGTTCGGCGAAGAGATAGTGAAATACGAGTGGTATGAATATGTAGTAGCAACAGACACCGGAAAAGTGCTTTGCCCGGGACGAGTAAACAAGCGGTAGTAACGCAGCGAGTAGTAACGCGAGTAAAACAAGTAAACAAGCAGCGATAGCGATATTTAGGAACAAGGCCTAGGGATTACACTTTCACTAGTGGACACTCTCAACATTGATCACATAACAGAATAGATAAATGCATACTCTACACTTTTGTTGGATGATGAACACATTGCGTAGGATTACACGAACCCTCAATGCCGGAGTTAACAAGCTCCACAATAATGCTCATATTTTAGTAACCTTGAGTGTAAGATAGATCAAAAGACTAAACCAAGTACTAGCATAGCATGCACACTGTTCCCTTCATGCATATGTAGGAGGAATAGATCACATCAATATTATCATAGCAATAGTTAACTTCGCAATCTACAAGAGATCATGATCATAGCATAAACCAAGTACTAACACGGTGCACACACTGTTACCTTTGCACATGTGCGGGAGGAATAGAACTACTTTAATAACTTTGCTAGAGTAGCACATAGAATAGTGGTGATACAAAACTCATATGAATCTCAATCATGTAAAGCGAGCTCATGAGATTATTGTATTGAGGTACATGGGAGAGAGATGAACCACATAGCTACAGCGGAGCCCTCAGCCTCGGGGGTGGATTACTCCCTCCTCATCATGGAGGCAGCGATGGCGGTGAAGATGGCGGTGAAGACGGCGGTGGAGACGGCTCCGGGGCAATTCCCGTCCCGGCAGGGTGCCGGAACGGAGACTTCGTCCCCCGAATTGGAGTTTCGCGATGCGGCGGCGCCCCTGGAGTCTTTCTGGAGGTTCGTCTTTTCTGTCGATGTTTTTAGGTCACGACGGCTTAAATAGGCGAAGAATCGGAGTCGGAGGGGCCACGGGGTGGTGCCACCATAGGGGGGCGCGCCCCCCCTTGGGCCGCGCGGCCAGGTGGTGTGGGCCCCCCTGGCACCCCTCCGACTCTTCTCTGGTGCTCTGGAAGCTTCCGGGAATTATAAGGCCCTCGGTCTTGATTTCGTCCGATTCCGAAAATATTTCTTTACTAGGATTTCTGAAACCAAAAACAGCGTAGAACAACAGAATCGGCACTTCGGCATCTTGTTAATAGGTTAGTTCCAGAAAATGCACGAATATGACATAAAGTGTGCATAAAACATGTAGGTATCATCAATAATATGGCATAGAACATAAGAAATTATCGATACGTCGGAGACGTATCAGTCATCAATGATTAATATGATTGAGTATGCAAGTTTACCATAAGTTTTAATATGAGAGCGCTGATCAATAGATAAGTATAATCTGTTAAATGTTCTCTGACCAAGAACAAAGTTTGCCATCACCAATTATGATTTGTTATGCACCTTTATTTGTGATTACCTTATACTTGTTTCAAGTTGAGTTATATGAGGAAGTTGGTTACTATAATGTCTTGTGTGAATGAATATGATGCTTCTTGTCCGTATTTTATTTATCGACTCTTCACTCCATAAACATGTGGTCCTGTTTACCGAGTTCGGTTTCGCTTGGGGACAAGCGAAGTCTAAGCTTGGGGGAGTTGATACGTCCAATTTGCATCACTATTTTATATCATAATTTGCTGTTATTCATTGATATATTTCATATTGGGACACAATACTTATGTTATTTCATCTATTTTGCATGTTTCATGATTATTTGGAGATCACGCACCGGAGCCAGGATTCTGCTGGAAAAAGCACCGCCAGGATGCAATATTTCGGAAGATCGACTGTGGAAGGAAATTTCACCAAAAATCCTATTTTTCCAGATGACGAAGGAAGCCAGAAGGGGGAGCCAGCTGGACCCAAGGTGGGCCCAGACCATGGGCGGCGCGGCCCATGGCCCGGCCGCGCCACCTTGTGGTGTGGGGGCCCCATAGCCCCTTTCGCCTCCTTTTCTTCGCGAAACCCTTCGTCCCGAAGACCTAAGCCACGGAGGGATCCTCACGAAGGGTTACAGCCGCCTCGCGGGGCGGAGAACACCGGAGAGAAAGAGCTCTCCGGCGGGCAGGAATCCGCCGGGAAATTCCCTCCCGGAGGGGAAATCGACGCCATCGTCACCGCCATCGAGCTGGACATCATCTCCATCGCCATCACCATCATCTTCATCATCATCACCGCCATCTCCACCGCTGGACATCGTCACCGCCGTAGCAATTTGGGTTTGATCTTGATTGTTTGATAGGGGAAACTCTCCCGGTATTGATTTCTACTTGTTATTGATGCTATTGAGTGAAACCGTTGAACCAAGGTTTATGTTCAGATTGTTATTCATCATCATATCACCTCTGATCATGTTCCATATGATGTCTCGTGAGTAGTTCGTTTAGTTCTTGAGGACATGGGTGAAGTCTAAATGTTAGTAGTGAATTATGGTTGAGTAATGTTCAATGTTATGATATTTAAGTTGTGGTGTTATTCTTCTAGTGGTGTCGTGTGAACGTCGACTACACGACACTTCACCTTTATGGGCCTAGGGGAATGCATCTTGTACTCGTTTGCCAATTGCGGGGTTGCCGGAGTGACGAAACCTAAACCCCCATTGGTATATCGATGCAGGAGGGATCGCGAGGATCTCGCAGTTTAAGGTTGTGGTTAGATTTATCTTAATTACTTTCTTGTAGTTGCGGATGCTTGCAAGGGGTATAATCACAAGTATGTATTAGTCCTAGGAAGGGCGGTACATTAGCATAGGTTCACCCACACAACACTTATCAAAACAATGAAGATTAATCAGCTGTATGTAGCGAAAGCACTAGACTAAAATCCCGTGTGTCCTCGAGAACGTTTGGTCATTATAAGTAAACAAACCGGCTTGTCCTTTGTGCTAAAAAGGATTGGGCCACTCGCTGCAATTATTTCTCTCGCATTTTACTTACTTGTACTTTATTCATCCGTTACATCAAAACCCCTGAATACTTGTCTGTGAGCATTTACAGTAAATCCTTCATCGAAACTGCTTGTCAACACCTTCTGCTCCTCGTTGGGATCGACATTCTTACTTATCGAAGATACTACGATACACCCCCTATACTTGTGGGTCATCACCACCCTCATCCTTACGAAGAGAATAAACATCATCAATGGTGATAGAGTTGGATGAGGTACCAATAGTGCAAAAGGAGGAGATGTGGCCCTTCTCACGGCATATGTAGCAAGTTCTTTTTTTCTCCTTCTTCTCACTAGATTTCTCCACAATGGGAGCATTGGCTTGAATATTCTTGGGAAGTGGCATTTCTTCAACTTGAGGTTGAATATGAGTTTCCCTTCATGACCCTTTATCAAGTCGTTCTTCAAAGAAGAGACTTGGGCCTTGAGCTCTTTGATTTCCTCTACATGGTTAGTAACAACACAAGTACTAGAGGAAGTAGAACCTTCATTGTTAGAGCAACAAGGCAAGGAAGATAATTCATCACAAGATTTAGCAATATTATGAGTGGATGAATTACTAGGACTAGCACATGGCAATATAACATTTTGAGTAGTAGTGTTAGTATCCACATGAGGCTCACAAGGTGTTGCCTTAGATATTATAGCCTCATGAGCTAACTTTAGCCTATCATGAGAGGCTAGAAGATCCTCATAGGAGCTAGAAAGCTTTCCATGATTTTCTTCCAATTTCCCATAATTGCTAGTTAGCAATTTAAGTTGAGCCCTTAGCTCAACATTCTCCTTCAAGATAGATGCCTCACAAGAAGTAGAGTTATTAGCACACACATCATTATTAATAGCAATGGGAGAAAGCAATTTGTCATGCTCTTTTAGATAAGAAGCTTTAAGTTGCTCATGCGACTCGGTGAGTTTGGTGAGCGCACTCTCAATAACCCTTGAGCCCTTTTTGAGTTGCTCAAAATCCTCAAGGAGTTTAGCATTAACAAACACAAGCTTATCATTTTTTAGCTTTAGTTCATTTGCCACCTCAAGAGCTCTATCATGGTTTTCCTTTTCTCTAGACAATTCTAGAGCAAAGGTTTCCTAAAGAGCTTCCTTGGTGGTTTGTTCTTCTTCAAGTTCATCCTTTAGAGATGCCACATCATTGGCGTACTCACGTTCAAGAGCACCCTTTTTATCAATGGTGTTCTCATGCATCCAAATAAGTTTTTGGCTCTCAATAGCGGTAGTCAAGATTTCAAAGAAGTGAGAGCAAGCAATTTTATCTTTGCAAATAACCTTGAATACACTCTTACCCTTATCGCACAGAGAGACAACCCAATCCTCTTCTTCATAAACATCCTCATCCTTATCACCACGAGAAGTATGAGGTTCCATGGTAGGAGATACCGTGGAACCCTTGGCCATAAGGCACATATGAGAACCGTGAGATAAAGATAAGGAGTTACTTGAGGCTCCTTTCAAGATCTTGCCTTGACCAATATAATCTTTGGTTTCCTCTACAATGTTAGTCACACAACAACTAGAGGAAATAGAAGCATTTTTATCATGGCCACAAGACAAAGCAAGCATATCATCATTAGATTTATTCAAGCAACTTACACGTGATATGCAAGGACTATCAACACAAGCATGTAAATCATTTCTAGTGCTAGTTGTGTTTAAGTCCAACGATGAACCATTGCAATGAGATATAGATGAAGGATCATCAATAGTAAGCTCAATATCGACATTGCAATTTCCATCACCACTCACCATATCATTACTTTGTGTCTTGCCACACATTGGTGAAGTGGATGAAGATGAGAACTCATCACGGCCGGAAGTGGAAGCAATACAATCATCCTTAATAATATTGGACACATCATATTTGTCTTGAAGCTTTGTCCATAATTCATGAGAGCTCCCAAAAGGCATGATTGACGAAGTAACTACATTGCTCACAACAATGGAAAACACATGAGAAGCAAGAGCATCGAGGCAAGAGTTTTTCTCCTCCTCAAGAGATAAATTTTGAGGATCCTTAGGAGAAGAAAAACCCATGCCAAGAAATCGCTCCATGTCCAGGGACATACCCCGTAAGATTTTAAGCACATAAATTTTCCATAGATCATAATTTGTATCATCAAATATAAACAAGTTATTGTGCGCTAATCCCCTAACCGACATCTTTACTCTCAAGGCGGTGAAGCCTAAGAATGAGAGACCTTGCTCTGATACCAATTGAAAGGACACGGATGTCACATAGAGGGGGGTGAATAGGAGATTTAAAACTTTTACGAGATGGGCTTAACAAATGCGGAATAAAACTAGCGTTTACTTTGTCAAGCCCAAAGCCTATATACTATTGTTCACCTATGTGCACCAACAACTTATTCTAAGCAAGAGTTCACCTATGTGCACCAACAACTTATGCTAAGCAATACAAGCAAGTATGTGATAGCAAGATATATATAACTTCAAGCACGATGGCTATCACAAGGTAAAGTGCATAAGTAAAGAGCTCGGGTATAGAGATAACCGAGGCACGCGGGAGACGATGATTTATCCCGGAGTTCACACTCTTGCGAGTGCTAATCTCCGGTGGAGAGGTGCGGTTGCTTAGTGCTCCCGAACGCCACAAGAGGCTCACCTTGAGGTGTGGTTGCTCGATGCACACCAACGCCACAAAGGCCTCACCCCAAGATGCGGTAGTCACACCACACACCGAACGCCACGAAGGCGTCTCACCTAAATCTCCGGTGACCCTCGCCACAAAGGCCTAGGTCACGGTTCCACTAAGGGATTTCCTTCGAGGCGGAAACCGGGCCTTACACAAAGGTTGGGGCACACTTCCACAACTTAATTGGAGGCTCCCAACAAATCGCCACAAAGGCCTCAAATCCGTCTAGGGTTCCAAGAACCCAAGAGTAACAACTTTCTTGCTTTCACTTCCACGAATCACCGTGGAGAACTCAAACCGATGCACCAAATTCAATGGCAAGAACACCACAAAGATGCTCAAGAACTTCTCTCTCAAATTCCAACAAAGCTACAAAAGCTATTGTGGGATTAAGAGAGGAAGAAAAAATATGAGGAGGAACACCAAATTTCTCCAAGATCTAGATCTAGTGGATTCCCCTCACAAAGAGAGGGATTTGATTGGTGAAGATGTAGATCTAGATCTCCTCTATCTTTCTCTCAAATAGATGCAAGATTCATGGGAGGGAGAGGGAGATAGCAAGCTCAAAGAAGGTCAACAATGGAGGCAAAAACGAGCTCAAACGGTTGGGGAACTTTGGGAAAGAAGACCCCCTTAAATAGGGCAAGATAAATCTGCCCGTTATGCACAAAACTCGTCAAAACCGGAACTTCCGGTCATTTGGGGCGGAACTTCCGCCCCCCGGAAGTACCGGCCAACTTCCGGGTGAAGAAGGGCGTCCCCGGAAAGCTTACAGTATACTTCTGCGTGCAGATTCGTCATTTCCGGAAGTTCACCAGAAGTAGGGTGGAAGTTCCGGCCACCGGAACTTCCGGACAAAAAACGGCTTCACGGAAAGTTGAATAACTTTTGCATCCGGACTCCGATTTTGATGATCTTGGGCTCGTTTTAAAGCTAGTAACAAGATCTACAAGATCATGCAGGGAACCATCATAGTCCAGTGAGGTAGGATTGAAACAAATGATGAAAGGTTTGACCTATCTAAAAAAGACATGCCGGTAAAATCTCCAACCTCGAAAATGCAACAACTTGAGTTAGGAAACTCGGATTTAGGTGAAACCAGTTTTGTTGTAAAGAAGATGACAAGAGCTACCCCACAAAGAGTGAAGAGCTTAATAACAAGTGGGTTAGGTTTTTCTATGTATTTTAGAGTGAAAACTCTCAATACGAGAAACCGAGAAAAACTCCAATATCGAAAACGCAACAAGTGATTCATGCGGAATCCGTTTTCGATGAACTAGAGCTTTTCATGAGAATAAGCACAAGCTCTAAAACACCATATGGATAAGATAAAAATAACAACCAAGAAAGATGATGCAAGGATGCAAAGGTTTGAGCTCTCCGAAGGATACGATCGAGTTACTCACTTGAGAGCCCTCTTGATAGTACGACAACTAACCTATAAACCGGTCTCCAACTACACTATGAGACCGGTGAGAAAGAAACCCTATCAAGAGCAAACCTTATACTTGCGCATTCCACTTGAGCTCGATGATGACGATCTTGACCGCAACAAGATGGAACGCCTTTCTTGCTTGTGCTTGCTTGACGAAGTCTTGTAGATTGCTCCCCCATAAACCACCATGGGAGAGCTTCTTCTTCGGTGCAACTTCACATATCCATGATCACCATATGGATGGCAAGAGTCAATCAAAGGATCTCTTCAAGATGGCTCATCTTGAACTAGCACTTCATTTCTCCATGGCAAGCTTCAAGCTTATGATCTCTTCGAGTTGGCTCATCTTGAACTTGCACTTCATTTCTTCATTCTTCATCATGTTGATGTCTTGAAGTAACTTGAGGGCTCACTTCATCTTCATCTTCAAGACATACTTGACACTTGATATCCTTCATCAATTTCTTCTTATTGCAACCTAATACAAACATGTTGATGTCTTGAAGTAACTTGATGGCTCACTTCATCTTCATCTTCAAGACATACTTGACACTTGATATCCTTCATCAAATTCTTATTATTGCAACCTTGAAGCCAACATATGGTTCAAGAATTTCCTATGGACAACTCCTACAAATATAACTCAATGCAAACATTAGTCCATAGGGATTGTTATTAATTACCAAAACCACACATGGGGGCTCCATGCACTTTCAGATGTTGGTTTGCATCTTTCCAATGCAATTTTCTCTCATTTTACTAATTTATCTTCAAAAGTCCACACGTCCACTTATTTGTGGACGGAGGGAGTATTCTGGTTTTGTCTTGTAAGGATGTAGAATTAAACTAACGTTTATTTTACAAGCACAAAACATAAATATGCTAGGCTCAACTAAGTGCAACAACAATAACTCAAGCTAAGCAAGATAGGCAAAAGATATAAGCAACACAAGTGATAGCAAGATATAATAAGTACTTCAAGCATGATGGCTATCACAAGAAAAGTAAAGTCGGGAATAGAGATAACCGAGGCACACCGAGACGGAAGATGTATTTCCGTGTCCCCCCACATGAAGTGAGTTACGCCACGTTGGAGAAATGGGGGCTATCATGAAGGTCTTCCGAATGCCACGAAAGCTCACCATCTTCTTGAAGCCAATACCACATAGGAAAAAGACCTATCCTTATGACTAGTTTTTCCTTCACTCCGGAGATGGTAAGTTCCACAACCACATCACAAGCTTCACGAAGGAGAATCCTGAGCCTCTTCACAATCTTCCATGAAGAGGCCGATCACCGGAGCACCAACCACCAAACCAACTAGGAGATAACCCCTCCAAGAGTAAGAAGCTCAAGGTATCTCACACGAACAAATAGTAATAGAGATCACAACACTTATGCAAGGATGCAAAAGCAAGAATACCAAAGGTACTCAAATCCTTCACACTCAAATCCCACGAAAGCAACAAATGCTATGGAGGAAATAGAGAGGAAGAACAATGGAGGAAATCAACAAATGGCTCCAAGATCTAGATCCTAAGAGTTCCCTCACTTAGAGGCGGAACAATGGAAGAACAATTGGTTGATGGAGATTGTAGATCAAGATCTCCTCTCTCAAATCCCTCAAGAAGATGCAAGAATCATGAGAGGAAGCAAGATTTTGAGGTTCAAGAATGGAATAGGAGAGAGAGAGAGCAAGAATAATGGTAGACTTTACCTCCTCAAGGAGGAAGAAAGGCTATTTATAGTTTCCTGTGAGGCTAACCGACAGTAAGTAAGCAGTGCCGGGTTGTACGCTAGACAACAGGCGTCAGGGCCGGCATGTCAGACTGTACGCCGGAATGGCTCTCAGATACCCCTTCCGGCGGTCACCGACATGGGGCCCATCGTCGTGCCGTACGGTCAGTTGGGAGCGGGTATTGCTAGTCAGAGTGCCAGTTTCGTCAGAAACCTATCAAACACAGTTTTCTCGAAAGAACTTAACTTTGAGAAAGTTCTCGAACTCCGATTAAGATGATAACAATTTTTTGGAAAGATAACAATGAATAGAACCCCAATAAAAACTCTAAATATTAAGACTCCTCACAGGAAGAATTTACATGATTTTAGAGAGGAAGCCTCCAAATGTCAAGAAACGATGAAGGCGCCGAAACTCGAAAACGCAATAAAAGATGCATACGGATTCCGTTTTCGATGAACTTGGGCTTCTTGAAAAGCTAGCAACAAGCTCAACAACCTCACACAGATAAACACCAAGAATCAACAAGAATATGGATGCAAACTATGCAAATGATTGAGCTTTCTAAGACGATGTGATCAAGTAACCCAACCTAAAGCCCCTCTTGATAGTGTGGTTGTCTATTCTATAACACGGCCTTCCAACAACCACCTTGGGACCGGTAAAAGGAATACCTAGCAATGCCATACATTTTTCTTGCACATCCCGCTTGGTCTTGATGATAATGCTTGAAGCTCCATTCAAGCTAGAATGGCTCCGTTGATCATTGTTGCTTCGTGAAGACTCATAATTGCTTCCCCATACGCCACTATGGTATAGCTTCGTTAGACACATCTTCACAAGTCCATTATATTATAACCAAATGGACGGCAAGCTTCAAGCATGATCTTCTTAATATGCTCATCTTGAATTTGCACTTCCCAACCTTGATGACATCCATACTTGATGCCATACTCTCATGGGCCATATGAAATCATACTCTTTATACATGTACAGGGCAAGATACCTAAACCACATAGACAACACAAACACACATATTTAATGGGTTAGCTCATGAAGCATAATTGACAACGCTTACCATACCACAAGATCACAAGCTAGCTCTCATGTGGTACATTCTTTAAGCTTCATGGGTTGACCAACTTGAATCCAATATTTGCTCTTATCTTGGTTACCTTGTATCTCCTCATGTTCTATCATAATATCTTGAGGTACATAGAGAACTCTTCATTTGATTGCATGCTCTAAATCTTACTCAACCATGGCTCAACTCACGAGACTATCATAACACCGGCTTAGAGCCATATATTGAATTCTTCTCTTGAAATCAAAGTCTCAAGATCTTGGTGCCAATATCCAAGTTATATCTTTATCTTCATGGCATCCACACTTGAATCGAACATATGGACTAGAAGAAATACATATGGAGTATTCCTACATATAAACTCAATGAAAACATTAGTCCATAAGGATCGTCATTAATTACCAAAAATCTAATTAGGGCAATGCACGCTTACACTTTTGTGTGTAGTCCTGCTCATTTTTGGGACATCAAAACCCTCAGAAACATCATGAGAGCATCTCCAGTCGCGTCCCCCAAACCGATTCGGGGCACGCCGGACAAAAAAACGCTTCCAGCCGCGTCCCCCAAACCCGTTTTTTGTCCGGCGCGGCCCGGTACGGTGTCCGGCGCCCCGTGCCCGTCCTCGTCCTAGAGGGGACGCTCCGGGCACGCCGGACACAACGAAAAGCGAGGCGAAGCGACGCGGGCCTGACGCGTCAGCGACTCGGAAGCCTAAAACCCCGTCGCCTACCTTTAGTCAAGCGACGTTAATGGTGTCCCAGTTTTCCCAGCCGATGTAGGGACGCGTCTCGTCGTGCATGGCCGCGTGGCCGTCTGTGCCGGCGTTATTGCGTGCAACCACCCGCTGCCGCCGCTTTACATTAAGAGGCCCTGCGGTTCGTCCCAATCTCTCACCGCTCCCAAACCTTCTCGTCGCTCCCCCCCCCCCGATCTTCTCCTCGCCGCCCCAAGCAATGTCGTCCTCGTCTGCCTGCAAGATCGCCGCGGCGAACGGCTTCGGCTGCGGCAGCCTAACCGTGAAGGAGGCGTGGGCGCTGTACCATGCGAGATATCCTGTCCCACCGGACATGCGCCTGCCAAGCAGCGGCGGCTGGAAGATGGCCATGAACGGCATTGGCATCCCGCCGCCGCCGAAGCCGGGCACGGAGCAATGGAAGGACGACATCAGGGCTCGGTGGGCTGAACTCAGCGCAGAGGAGCGGGCGGATCCGACCTGGGCGCCCTAGAACAACGACGAGTGGTGGGCCACGTACTTCAAGACAAAGTACGGCGAGGAGATGCGCAGCACCGACGGCCTCATCGGCGGGCCGAACAACTGGAACAAGGACGGGCGCGCCCGGTTCTGGGGCATTCCGGGGCGCACCCTCGAGAGCGTCATCCGCAACGGCGCTCCAAGGTTGGAGGCGCCGCCCTCACCGCCACCGTCTCCCGCAGCGCAATGGCAGCCGAGGAGGACCTCCTACTCGTCCTCCTCGAACTCTTCTTCCTCAGGACTGGCCCGATCGACGCCGTCCTCGTCGTACCGCTCGGTGCCCTACACCGTCCCCACCCGCATGAAGGAGGAGCCGGTGATGCCCGTCAATCCGAGGCGAGGCGGCAGCGGCAGCTGGCGCCAGGACGAAAGGCGGGGCGGCGCCCTCCTCATCCCGAATTCGGGGGTGAAGGAGGAACCGGAGGAAGCGTCATAGGCGGCGCTGCTGGCGGAGTACGAGCGACAGCAGCGCCTCATCGCCAGCAGCGATGACCCCGAGGGCTGCCCAGGGCTGCGAGCGGCGTACTTGGCGTCGCTGAACGACAAGGACGCCTGGAGGGGCGACCTGGACACGGCGATCGCCATGTCCATCCGCGACTCCGGCAAGCCGCTCGTGGACCTCACCGACGACGACGAGGCAGGACCAAGCGGCCTGGTGAAGGACGAGCCCGTCGACGAGCCTGTCGAGTGCGTCAAGCAGGAGGTCGTCACCGACGATATGTACAACTTCCACCAGTACTACGACGCCTCCGGCCGCCGAAGTACTTCTAGATTAGGTTTATTTTAAATTTAGTCGAATCTAGTTCGAATCTATGTAAATTATGCTAAGTTTGGATGAATTTAATCGAATTTCGCTCAAGTTTAAATTTCCGAAATTTTGTTTGGGGGGCGCGACTGAGGACGTCCCCAAACGCGGCACGAACAAAACACGTCCCCCAAACGCTCGATCCGGCGCATTTTGGGGGACGGTTTGGGAACGCGACTGGAGATGCTCTAACATGTTGTGTCATTCTTCACAACATGATTATCGAGAACGAGAGAAAATAGGACTTATAGTATTTCTATGACAATGTTGGAAGCTGAGTGAAACCACACACGAAGCCCGATCGCCTTCAACCTTTTCTTGATTCCTACAAGGAAATTGAACACGAGGCCACCCATGAGCAGCTCCAACAAGATCTCATCGACCACCATTGGGTGAGGCCTGGCCTCCAATGACCAACAATTCTTATTCCATTTGTGTATGTGTGATATTAAATATTTATTTGGCATATGTTCGAACTATTTGTTTATTTATTTGATTGGAACTATTATTGTAATTTGATTTTGATACTATTGTAATGTGGATGATCATTTGATTCGAAGTATTTCTTGTATTTTTTTTTTGATCGAATCAATTTGCATATGATGTGACATGTTAAATGTTGAAATCCTGATTTTTACTGTTCAAAAACAGCTCGCGCAGAACGGAGCCCGCAAACTCGACCCGAGAGAGTTCACTTTGCGTACTTTATATATTTTTCTTTAGTCCGTTGAAGAATAACATTTCACATATGTCAACACGAAGATAGAGAATATGCAAGAGTTGGGCATGTGGCTCCAAAAGCATCAGGCGGGAGGTGGGAGGAGAGAGAGTGAGTGATGAATACTAAACTGTGCCGCTGTGTGTGCGCATCGCATACTGTAATCAGGTCCTGATAGTTAGCTCGGTGCACACGCACACATGCGCAGCTGCTGCAGCGCGACCGGCTTGGGAAGGGCAATCCATGGCTGACCTTGGCAAAACCAAAAGCCAAACCGCGCCCACAGCTAAACAGAAAAATAGTACCAAGCGCAAAGCAGCAACAACAAGCGGGGAGCGACCATCGTCATCTCGCGCTCCGGCCCTCCTCCTCCTCCTCGTAGGGGGAATCTCGCTCTGTTTTTTAATCCGATCTACTCCTACGTACGTGGTCTCGCTCGCCATGGCCATGGGCGCTTTTGCTTTTGCAAGTCAAATGCACGGCGGCCGGCGGGGGGTCCCCGCCGGTCGGGGCCCGTTTCATTTTTCTGTCGGATGATGAACTCAAAGTCTGAAACTGCAGTGTAATTTACTGTTATCTAAATACTGTATGTGTCTGTCCAGGATAGGAGTTACTTGCTACCTGGAGGCATCACATGTATATCTCCGATTTCTCCCCAAAAAATATGAACCATGGACTGCACAAAAGGAGAAAATAAAACACAAATTGTTACCAACATACTCTTAAACTCCACTCTACTTGCCCTGTACTACCTTGTAGTAGATCCGCAGCATCGGTCGCTGCCAGTGGCCTGTGTTAACTGTATGTGCCGTGGGACCATCCCATTAGCAGCTGCCTCGGCTCACTTCACTGATCACTGATCACACTGCGCCGAGTTCATTTACTAGCTACTCGATCAGGCATGATGATTCATCAGGCTCAGAGGCGCAGGTCTGCACCACTGCATCTCTGAACGCCTGAGGTTTTGACGGTGCGACGACCAGCAACAGCGACCCAGCCAGCTTTAAGTTTTCAACGCCTCTATCATGATACTACTCTTGGACGTGCGCTGTCAGAAACAGAGAAATAATATTTATCTATTTTTACTGCTGAGAATCTTTGTTCAGTGCCAGTGCACCTCGGAGTTAACGATGGCAGGAGTGTGTGTACCGCAGCCGTTGGAGCGGGGCCAAGACTAAGAGTTCTTTCACCTAAATGGTTCTTTGCTATACTTTAAACCACTCCAGCCCTCTTGAAAAACTTTTAAATTTTGTGGCTCTTTTTAGTCGCGCCACCCTGAATGGCTTAAATAAAGAACATTACATGCCAGTTGGAATGACTTGGCCGTTTTTTTTTTGTCCAAAAACAGTCAGGTCATGTTATTTAGGTTGGCTAGTTTGCAAAAACTTTGGACCGTCTGGATAAGAAAACATGTGGTTCACGCCATTTGTTATGACGTGATTAAAATGACTTCGTCATTTTTAGTATAAATTATGAGCAAACTTGCCAATTAAAATGGCGCGGCCTCCATTTTAGTTAAGCCGGACTGCATGGTGTGACCAAAATGACCGTTGCATCCTTGGAATTCTTGCTTCCAAGCGATGTCAACTTGTAGGCCTCCTAGCCCTCTTGAAACTTGGTGCACTCTCGGATTTTCTTCCAACAATGCGGCAAGGTAAGCTTTACTTTACCTTGATTAACCTCTTTGAACCATTCCAATTTTTGCCATGCCTATAAGTTACAGGATTTGTGGGAGATAGAATCAAATGAAAATGCATGGATGAATGACAACATGTAGTTAATATGTGTGCAAAGGGAGTAATTTACCAAGTCCTTCACGCCGATTCCACTCACGGAGCATTTGATGAGATGACCGAGCATCGCAGTAACTTTTTGCATTTCGATTGAATAACGATCACCACTTTTGAATGGATAATTCATTGCGGTCGCTCTCAAACCGGTGTTCCCCTAAGGGCCTAAGCTCGTGGAAGAAGTCATGGATTCTCTTCCAAAATGCTCCCCCTTTTGCTCAGCACCACTAATAGTATCTTGTCCAATTGCCATCCACGCCTCACCTATCATCTTGTCATCAAGCTCCGTGTAGTTGCCAGTTCGTTTGCTCTGTTGGCTTGTTTGAGCATTAACGCATTGGTGAGCTCGTCCTCGAATAATGGCCCATTCTCGATGTTAACCCCAACTTGGCCACCATTGATCATGTCTCCATGATGCGCTCATCAATGAAGTAGGCCTTATTGGCCAGCGTGGGGGTGTCTTGGTGGGAACACACTACATCACGGGGAGGCTGCATCACCGCCGTGAAGTCCATCAGCCAAGGTTGTATCACCGCTATGAAGTTCATTATCAGTCTATGCATCGTGGCCACATCAAACGAGACTGACATTTTGTCGTACTGGTTACGAGCGGCAGGGAACGAGCTGGCATCCCTCGCCCGTGGGGTCTCCGAGTGAAGCAGCGTCACACGGTTGAGGTCAAGGGACGTTTGGGAGGGTCTCGTTGCCATGGACTCGCCGACCTCAGGCAACCCATCCAGTGGCAAGTTCGAGAACTAGGGCGGCAATGACTTCTGCTCCCATACGACAGGTACATACTCGGGTGTATACAAGCACGACGACCATGTGGAAATGTTCGAGTTCGCTTTAGGAAGCAGAGGACGGGTCACGGATGATCCCGAGCTCACCGCCATGCCACTACCAACGTCGGCGGCCATCTGCGCAAGCGCGCCCCGGTTGAGCAGCATGAGCGTTTGTATCCTGACTGAGGCGGCGATGGCCTCCGCGTTGGCATTCGATTGTAGGGCCACAAGATGATATGTTTCCATCTTCAGCTCCACGGCTGCGGCGGCTTCATTATTTTTCTTCTCAGCGGCCCTTTGATCCGCCGTCAGCTCCACCTTCAGCGCCGTGGTGGCGGCATGATGTGATTCAGCCGCTACGGACCCAACATATTCAGAGGCCATTGGAGGTGCGTCGGCCATCTCAGGTTTCCGTGGGAGTGGAGGCATGTATTGGTGTTGTGTGGCCGACTAGCGGGCCAGGAATGACACATGAGTACGAGAGTGGCATCCACGTTGTGTCTGCGCCAACACAAAGCCCACCGAGATTCGAGTTGGCTTTAGGGGTTGGGTCGTTTTTTTTGCGTGGTCCATTAGGACACACCCAGATGAATTGGATG
>NC_061514.1:274352842-274368169 GCF_022539505.1 Lolium rigidum | reverse complement strand
GCTGCGTTCAAGATGACCTGACTTTTCATTTTGGTCCACGCAGAAAGGAGGACATATAGGATCCATTTTAACGGCACGACGTAAACGGGCCGCGACGTTCGCAATGATCCATTCTAAGACCAAATTTTGGCATGAAATGTGTCGGCGCAGACACTAACCGTGTATGCACGCGTCCCCGTCTTCTAAGTGGCATACAAATCTCGGTCATGTCCTTGGCTGTAGGGCCGCCTCTGCTGTCACGGTCCCCTACTTTGCATCCCGTTTTTGTAGGGAGGCCTCGCATTGCGTGTATTTGACCTCACCGCACTACAGTGTGCCCAGGATTCAGGTCTGGCAGCCAAAAAGAGGCTGATACGTCTCCGACGTATCGATAATTTCTTATGTTCCATGCCATATTATTGATGGTACCTACATGTTTTATGCACACTTTATGTCATATTCGTGCATTTTCTGGAACTAACCTATTAACAAGATGCCGAAGTGCCAGTTCCTGTTTTCTGCTGTTTTTGGTTTCAGAAATCCTAGTAACGAAATATTCTCGGAATTGGACGAAACGAAGACCCGGGTTCCTATTTTCACCGGAAGCATCCGGAACACCGGGAAGGACCGAGAGGGGGGCACCGGGCCCCCGGACCATAGGCCGGCGCGGCCCGGGCCACGGCCGCGCCGCCATATGGTGTGGCCACCCCTTCGACCCTCCTGCGCCGCCTCTTCGCCTATATAAAGCCTCCGTCGCGAAAACCCCGAGACGAAAAACCACGATACGGAAAACCTTCCGGAGCCGCCGCCATCGCGAAGCCAAGATGCGGGGGACGGGAGTCTCTGTTCCGGCACCTGCCGGAGCGGGGAAGTGCCCCGGAAGGCTTCTCCATCGACACCGCTGCCATCTCCACCGCCATCTTCATCACCGCTGCTGCTCCCATGAGGAGGGAGTAGTTCTCCATCGAGGCTCGGGGTTGTACCGGTAGCTATGTGGTTCATCTCTCTCCTATGTACTTCAATACAATAATCTCATGAGCTGCCTTACATGATTGAGATTCATATGATGATGCTTGTAATCTAGATGTCATTATGCTAGTCAAGTGAGTTTTACCTATGTGATCTCCGGAGACTCCTTGTCCCACGTGTGTAAAGGTGACGAGTGTGTGCACCGTGTGGGTCTCTTAGGCTATATTTCACAGAATACTTATTCACTGATGAATGACATAGTGAGGTGCTTATTTATATCTCTTTATGATTGCAATGTGTTTGTATCACAATTTATCTATGTGCTACTCTAGCAATGTTATTAAATTAGTTTTATTCCTCCTGCACGTGTGCAAAGGTGACAGTGTGTGCACCGTGTTAGTACTTGGTTTATGCTATGATCATGATCTCTTGTAGATTGCGAAGTTAACTATTGCTATGATAATATTGATGTGATCTATTCCTCCTACATATGCATGAAGGTGACAGTGTGCATGCTATGTTAGTACTTGGTTTAGTCTTTTGATCTATCTTACACAAAAGGTTACTAAAATATGAGCATTATTGTGGAGCTTGTTAACTCCGGCATTGAGGGTTCGTGTAATCCTACGCAATGTGTTCATCATCCAACAAAAGTGTAGAGTATGCATTTATCTATTCTGTTATGTGATCAATGTTGAGAGTGTCCACTAGTGAAAGTCTAATCCCTAGGCCTTGTTCCTAAATACTGCTATCGCTGCTTGTTTACTGTTTTACTGCGTTACTACTGCTGCCTTACTACTGCTTGTTTACTGTTCTGGGCAAAGCACTTTTCTGGTGCTGTTGCCACTACTTATTCATACCACCTGTATTTCACTATCTCTTCGCCGAACTAGTGCACCTATTAGGTGTGTTGGGGACACAAGAGACTTCTTACTTTGTGGTTGCAGGGTTGCATGAGAGGGATATCTTTGACCTCTTCCTCCCTGAGATCGATAAACCTTGGGTAATCCACTTAAAGGAAACTTGCTGCTGTTCTACAAACCTCTGCTCTTGGAGGCCCAACACTGTCTACAAGAATAGAAGCTCCCGTAGACATCAAGCACTTTTCCGGCGCCGTTGCGGGGAGGAAAGGTAAAAAGGCACTCATACTCCGGTTCCAGTGTAACCGTACTTTTACGGCGCCATTGCGTTTGTGCTCGAAGCTATTTCCTTTAGATCCTGCAATTGCATCTTTTTGTTTCTTGTTTACACTAGTTTGGCATAATGGACAACAATGAGCTTCTTATTCTATTTCCTGATTTAAAACATGGATTGTTTGATGCGAAAATTAAAAAACCTATGGAATCTTATTTACATGCTGGTAGTAATATTAGTATGAATGCTTTGAACACCATTGTTGATAATAATGTAGAAAGTTCTAAGCTTGGGAAGCTGGTTTTCATGATCTTTTTAGTCCCCCAAGCATTGAGGAGAAAATTTTCTTTGATGATACTTTGCCTCCTATTTATGATGATTATAATAGTGGTCTTTTGGTACAACCTACTATGGAGAGTAAATTTTATTGTGATTATACTATGCCTCCTACACTTGAAGAGAATAATAATGATAGCTACTTTGTTGAATTTGCTCCCGCTATTACTAATAAAATTGATTATGCTTATGTGGAGAGTAATTATTTTATGCATGAGACTCATGATAAGAATGCTTTATGTGATAGTTATATTGTTGAGTTTGCTCATGATGCTACTGAAAGTTATTATGAGAGAGGAAAATATGGTTGTAGAAATTTTCATGTTACTAAAATGCCTCTCTATGTGCTGAAATTTTTGAAGCTACACTTGTTTTATCTTCCTATGCTTGTTACTTTGCTCTTCATGAACTTGTTTATTTACAAGATTTCTATGCATAGGAAGCATGTTAGACTTAAATGTGTTTTGAATTTGCCTCTTGATGCTCTCTTTTGCTTCAACTACTATTTCTTGCGAGTGCATCATTAAAACTGCTTGAGCCCATCTTAACGGCTATAAAGAAAGAACTTCTTGGGAGATAACCCATGTGTTATTTTGCTACAGTACTTTATTTTGTATTTGATTCTTGGAAGTTGTTTACTACTGTAGCAACCTCTCCTTATCTTAGTTTTATGTTTTGTTGTGCCAAGTAAAGTCTTTGATAGTAAAGTAAGTACTAGATTTGGATTACTGCGCAGTTCCAGATTTCTTTGCTGTCACGAATCTGGGTCTACCTCCCTGTAGGTAGCTCAGAAAATTAAGCCAATTTACGTGCATGACCCTCAGATATGTACGCAACTTTCATTCAATTTGGGCATTTTCATTTGAGCAAGTCTGGTGGCCTAATAAAATCCATCTTTACGGACTGTTCTGTTTTGACAGATTCTGCCTTTTATTTCGCATTGCCTCTTTTGCTATGTTGGATGAATTTCTTTGATCCATTAATGTCCAGTAGCTTTATGCAATGTCCAGAAGTGTTAAGAATGATTGTGTCACCTCTGAACATGTTAATTTTTATTATGCACTAACCCTCTAATGAGTTGTTTCGAGTTTGGTGTGGAGGAAGTTTTCAAGGGTCAAGAGAGGAGGATGATATACTATGATCAAGAAGAGTGAAAGCTCTAAGCTTGGGGATGCCCCGGTGGTTCACCCCTGCATATTCTAAGAAGACTCAAGCGTCTAAGCTTGGGGATGCCCAAGGCATCCCCTTCTTCATCGACAACATTATCAGGTTCCTCCCCTGAAACTATATTTTTATTCCGTCACATCTTATGTACTTTGCTTGGAGCGTCGGTTTGTTTTTGTTTTTTGTTTTGTTTGAATAAAATGGATCCTAGCATTCACTTTATGGGAGAGAGACACGCTCCGCTGTAGCATATGGACAATTATGTCCTTAGGCTCTACTCATAGTATTCAAGGCGAAGTTTCATCTTCGTTAAATTGTTATATGGTTGGAATTGGAAGATGCTACATGTAGTAACTCTAAAATGTCTTGGATAATTTGATACTTGGCAATTGTTGTGCTCATGTTTAAGCTCTTGCATCATATACTTTGCACCCATTAATGAAGAAACACTTAGAGCTTGCTAATTTGGTTTGCATATTTGGTTTCTCTAGAGTCTAGATAACATCTAGTATTGAGTTTTGAACAACAAGGAAGACGGTGTAGAATCTTATAATGTTTACAATATGTCTTTTATGTGAGTTTTGCTGCACCGTTCATCCTTGTGTTTGTTTCAAATAACCTTGCTAGCCTAAACCTTGTATCGAGAGGGAACACTTCTCATGCATCCAAAATACTTGAGCCAACCACTATGCCATTTGTGTCCACCATACCTACCTACTACATGGTATTTATCCGCCATTCCAAAGTAAATTGCTTGAGTGCTACCTTTAAAATTCCATCATTCACCTTTGCAATATATAGCTCATGGGACAAATAGCTTAAAAACTATTGTGGTATTGAATATGTACTTATGCACTTTATCTCTTATTAAGTTGCTTGTTGTGCGATAACCATGCTTCGGGGACGCCATCAACTATTCCTTGTTGAATATCATGTGAGTTGCTATGCATGTCCGTCTTGTCTGAAGTAAGAGAGATCTACCACCTTTATGGTTGGAGCATGCATATTGTTAGAGAAGAACATTGGGCCTCTAACTAAAGCCATGAATCATGGTAGAAGTTTCAGTTTTGGACACATATCCTCAATCTCATATGGGAATAATAATTGTTGCCACATGCTTATGCATTAAAGAGGAGTCCATTATCTGTTGTCCATGTTGTCCCGGTATGGATGTCTAAGTTGATAATAATCAAAAGCGAGAAATCCAAAATGCGAGCTTTCTCCTTAGACCTTTGTACGGGCGGCATGGAGGTACCCCATTGTGACACTTGGTTAAAACATGTGCATTGCAAAGATCCGGTAGTCCAAGCTAATTAGGACAAGGTGCGGGCACTATTAGTATACTATGCATGAGACTTGCAACTTGTAAGATATAATTTTCATAACTCATATGCTTTATTACTACCGTTGACAAAATTGTTTCATGTTTTCAAAATAAAAGCTCTAGCACAAATATAGCAATCGATGCTTTCCTCTTTGAAGGACCATTCTTTTACTTTATGTTGAGTCAGTTTACCCATTTCTCTCTATCTTAGAAGCAAACACTTGTGATTAACTGCGCATTGATTCTTACATACTTGCTTATTGCACTTGTTATATTGCTTTGCATTGACAACTATCCATGAGATATACATGTTACAAGTTGAAAGCTGAAACTTAATCTTCCTTTGTGTTGCTTCAATACCTTTACTTTGATTTATTGCTTTATGAGTTAACTCTTATGCAAGACTTATTGATGCTTGTCTTGAAGTACTATTCATGAAAAGTCTTTGCTTTATGATTCACTTGTTTACTCATGTCATTACCATTGTTTTGATCGCTGCATTCACTACATATGTTTACAAATAGTATGATCAACGTTATGATGGCATGTCACTTCAGAAATTATCTTTGTTATCGTTTTACTCGCTCGGGACGAGCGAGAACTAAGCTTGGGGATGCTTGATACGTCTCCGACGTATCGATAATTTCTTATGTTCCATGCCATATTATTGATGGTACCTACATGTTTTATGCACACTTTATGTCATATTCGTGCATTTTCTGGAACTAACCTATTAGCAAGATGCCGAAGTGCTAGTTCTCGTTTTACTGCTGTTTTTGGTTTCAGAAATCCTAGTAACGAAATATTCTCGGAATTGGACGAAACGAAGACCCGGGTTCCTATTTTCACCGGAAGCATCCAGAACACCCGGGAAGGACCGGAGGGGGCACCGGGCACCCGGACCATAGGCTGGCGCGGCCCGGGCCACGGCCGCGCCGCCATATGGTGTGGCCACCCCTTCGACCCTCTGCGCCGCCTCTTCGCCTATATAAAGCCTCCGTCGCGAAAACCCCGAGACGAAAAACCACGATACGGAAAACCTTCCGGAGCCGCCGCCATCGCGAAGCCAAGATCCGGGGGACAGGAGTCTCGTTCCGGCACCCTGCCGGAGCGGGGAAGTGCCCCCGGAAGGCTTCTCCATCGACACCGCTGCCATCTCCACCGCCATCTTCATCACCGCTGCTGCTCCCATGAGGAGGGAGTAGTTCTCCATCGAGGCTCGGGGCTGTACCGGTAGCTATGTGGTTCATCTCTCTCCTATGTACTTCAATACAATAATCTCATGAGCTGCCTTACATGATTGAGATTCATATGATGATGCTTGTAATCTAGATGTCATTATGCTAGTCAAGTGAGTTTTACCTATGTGATCTCCGGAGACTCCTTGTCCCACGTGTGTAAAGGTGACAGTGTGTGCACCGTGTGGGTCTCTTAGGCTATATTTCACAGAATACTTATTCACTGATGAATGGCATAGTGAGGTGCTTATTTATATCTCTTTATGATTGCAATGTGTTTGTATCACAATTTATCTATGTGCTACTCTAGCAATGTTATTAAAGTAGTTTTATTCCTCCTGCACGTGTGCAAAGGTGACAGATGTGTGCACCGTGTTAGTACTTGGTTTATGCTATGATCATGATCTCTTGTACATTGCGAAGTTAACTATTGCTATGATAATATTGATGTGATCTATTCCTCCTACATATGCATGAAGGTGACGGTGTGCATGCTATGTTAGTACTTGGTTTAGTCTTTTGATCTATCTTACACTAAAGGTTACTAAAATATGAGCATTATTGTGGAGCTTGTTAACTCCGGCATTGAGGGTTCGTGTAATCCTACGCAATGTGTTCATCATCCAACAAAAGTGTAGAGTATGCATTTATCTATTCTGTTATGTGATCAATGTTGAGAGTGTCCACTAGTGAAAGTCTAATCCCTAGGCCTTGTTCCTAAATACTGCTATCGCTGCTTGTTTACTTGTTTCTTCGCGTTACTCTCTGCTGCCTTACTACTGCTTGTTTATTGTTCGGGCAAAGCACTTTTCAGTGCTTGTTGCCACTACTTATTCATACCACCTGTATTTCACTATCTCTTCGCCGAACTAGTGCACCTATTAGGTGTGTTGGGGACACAAGAGACTTCTTGCTTTGTGGTTGCGGGGTTGCATGAGAGGGATATCTTTGACCTCTTCCTCCCTGAGATCGATAAACCTTGGGTAATCCACTTAAGGGAAACTTGCTGCTGTTCTACAAACCTCTGCTCTTGGAGGCCCAACACTGTCTACAAGAATAGAAGCTCCCGTAGACATCAGAGGCCACTAGCGATCCTGCCGGCGAACATGCCCTTGCCCCGCAAGTTGTTCGAGGGAATGCCTCTCCTGTCGCCGACCGACTTGGTATGGTTGAAAGCTCCATGTCCTTCGTCCATTTACATTTGAGATCTCCTTGTGATGCCCAATTATGCGTAGGTGTACTATGCCATGAACATTGAGGCCTACATGCATAAGCCTAATCAATGGGGACAACCAAATGTGCGATGGTCTAGGGAACGTGCAGGGGACCCAACAAGAGGATTTCTATATCGATAGTGATCCAATGTTTTGGCAAGATGACCACCCAATGGATGAAGCCACCGCCGCAGATGAGATAACGGTAATGAGGGCGATGCAGCCATGGATCAGGCCGACCCCGACACCAGCACTGAAAAAATCAAAAAGAGCGGAGGATACACGACTAAGGAGGACCGGTGAATTTTTCCAATTTGGGATGCTGAGAGAAAATATAAAATCATATTGAAGGAAGGTTACCCAAGATTTTCATGAGCGTAGGTAGCTAGCTCCCTTCAAAATTCATACGTATTGCGGCCAAGTGTCAATTCAAAAGATATGGGCGTTCATGGTACTTGAGACGAACAAGTTCTGCGGTGCGAGTCCTCGGCATCGCGTACACGGTAAGATCTCGACAATTTTGCTACATACATTGGCACACGTGAGTGCCTCTAACGGTTTGCATATGTGTTGGTGCACTTTGATTCGGTACTATTGCATGTGGGCTACGCTATTCCCTAGTTAGTGATATTTTTTTTGAAATCATATCTCAATATATAAAACACACCAGCAAGCCGCCTCATTAAAAACCTTCCAATCCCCTTAGGTACCCTGGTAAGGAAAAGAGTGCGTCAAGAACTTGCTGGGTCCAAATCAATGTATCGTTACATCATCTACGAGGGTAGGCAAAATAAAGCTAGGGGGATCATCGTCCCAATTACAAGAGATTTTATCAATATAACCCTTCCTCGCTAGCTCGTGAGCCACTTTATTTGCTTCCCTCGGGCAGTGGACATAGGATACTTCACCTATAGATAATCCTAGATCAATACAATATGCATAAATTGATGTCGAATTTGTCCACCACCTACTTGAACCATTAAGCGCTTCAATATTTTCCAGAGAATCTGACTCAGCAACAATAGCACAACACCCATGTCTGGCAGCTAGTAAGAGCCCCTCTTTAATCGCCAACGCCTCCGCCATGGATGCTGAACCAACATGAGGGAAAAACTTTGTGGCTGCAGATATGAAGTGGCCCTGGTAATCACGAAGAACTGCGCCCGTTGCACCCTCACCTGACTCCTCAATAAAGGAGGCATCCACATTAAGTTTCACCCATCTAGGACAAGGTTTGGTCCAAACAGTAGCCGGGGGGTTTGCCACAACCATAGTATTCTTAGCATTAGCAGTAATAGAGATTATAGATAGCTTACATCTGTTTATCGGTGGAACATCCTCATCATGCGTTCTCCTCCTTCTAATCCACCATAGGTACCAACAGGCAACCATCATCACCTCTTTAAGACCAATATCAAAATTCTGGAAGCTCATATCCTCTTTACATAATAGGTGTTCAATGATAGCAGATCCAGAACGATCACTTAGCAAGGCATCATCCACAACGCTAGTCAGACCGAGGGCCTCCCAGATTTCTTTCGCCCTAGGGCAGACAAATAGGAGATGTGCAATATCCTCCGGACCTGTAGCACAAATAGGGCATTGCCCCGACGTTCCAATATGGCGATTTACCAGAATACTTTTTAGAGGGAGGATACCATGTAATGATCGCCATACAAAAATCTTTATTTTGCTTGGCAGCTTCAGCTTCCATAAGATTTTCCAAACTGGATTCGTTGCAGAAGCACCTGGGAGGGAAAGCAGCCTACCCGAGGCTCCAAATGGTGTCTCCATTGAAGGTGGTATGCAGAACGTACAGTATACATGCCATGTTTACTAAAGGACCACGCAACAAAATCCTCGAAGCCATTATGATTAATTGGGATATGTAGAATGCGAGAAACATCCAACTGGTTGAAGATACTACGCAGCAGGGTTTCGTCCCAAAGGCCTGTGATAGGGTCCAGAAGCTGGCTCACTTTGGTATACACAGTATTTCCTCTAATGGTAGTAACTTTCCTATCATGGCTAGAAGGAATCCATGGATCTGTCCAAATTTTAATTTTCTCACCATCGCCAACTCGCCAGATATAGCCCCTTTTAAATGTGGGAATATTTGCAGAAATACTCTGCCAAGTGAAGGAGGAACCCCCCTTCGGTCCAACCCTTAGGACATCTCCATCAGGGAAATACTTAGCTCTCAGCACGTGTGCACACAAAGATGATGAGTCTGTAATCAATCTCCAAACTTGCTTACCCAACATGGCTAGGTTGAAGGAATGGAAGTCCCTAAACCCCATACCCCCTTCATTCTTTGGATAACACAACTTCCACCAAGCATACCAATGCATTTTATTACTATTTTCATCATCTCCCCACCAAAAATTTGATATAGCATCCATCATTTTCTTACAGACTCCTTTAGGGATAAGGAAGACAGACATAGCATACACATGGATAGCCTGGGCCACTGCCTTTAGTAAAATTTCTTTGCCACCAATAGATAGGTGCTTTTCCTTCCACCCATTAATTCTTTGAATAATCCTTTCAATGAAGTGTTCAAAATTATCACTTTTGTCCGCCCCCACCAGAGCAGGCAACCCCAAATATTTATCCGAGAGGGCCTCAGTATCAATATGTAATTCTTCACAAATCTCAGCTCTAAGAAGCACATTAGTATTTGGAGAGAAGAAAATGCTTGACTTAGGAAGACTCACTAACTGACCAGAATTTGCACAATAAGTATCCAGAACTTGCTGCAAGGAAGTTGCATTATTCATATCTGCCTTCATGAGAATTAGGGAATCATCAGCAAATAAAAGGTGTGAAACTGACGGTGCATTTCTGCACACCCTAACCCCATCAATACCACCAACTTCTTCTTCATGCAACAGAAGACTAGATAAACCCTCTGCACAAATAAGGAACAAATAGGGAGATAGCGGGTCTCCCTGCCGGAGACCCCTCGTAGGAGTAAACATATCTGTCTCTTCAGAATTAAAACGAACCTGATATCTCACGGATCTAACACAAGCCATCATAAGAGTAATCCATCTTTCGTCAAACCCAAGCTTCCGCATCATATTCTCAAGAAAAATCCACTCAACTCTATCGTATGCTTTATGCATATCCAACTTCACAGCACAATAGCCAGTCACCCCAGCTCTTTTATTTTTTATCGCATGAATAGATTCATATGCCACCAGAACATTGTCAGTGATAAGCCTTCCGGGGACAAAGGCACTTTGCATAGGAGAAATTACCTCTGGGAGAATGACCTTGAGGCGAAGAGCAAGCATCTTTGAAATAATTTTGTACATAACATTACATAAGCTAATAGGCCGGAATTGAGAAACCAATTCTGGGTCATCAATCTTAGGAATCAGCACCACAGTTGTATCATTCCAGCCATCAGGGATGAGTCCAGAATTAAGGGCCTGAAGAATTTCCTGGGTAATATCAGCGCCACAGATGTTCCAATTTTTTTTATAGAAGACTGCATGAAGTCCATCCGGTCCTGGGGCTTTGAAATCCCCAATACTGGAAACCGCTTTCTTCACATCCTCCGGGGAAAAAGGAGCCAATAATTGTTCATTCATCTGTTGAGTAACCTTAGGCAAAATTTTCTCCAGAAATGCGGGGTCAGTAGCATTAACCTCAGAAGAAAAGAGATTAGCAAAATACTGTAGAATGTGAGGTTTGAGTGCTTCCGTACCTTCTAACCAATCAATATCATCTTTTTTCAGCCGTTTGATAAAATTCTTTTTTCTTCTAGCTGTTGCGAAATTATGGAAGAATGAGGTATTCCTGTCACCTTGTTTCAACCAATTTGCTCGAGAGCGCTGCAACCAATAAACCTCCTCCTGTTCCAGAAGCAATTCAATTAGCAGAGTCATCTCCTTTGCTTTTGCCTCATTTTCATCATTCATCGGGCCACTCATGGCGCTATCCAACTCCCTCTGGGCAGCGCGGATTCTTTTCTTTGGTGCCCTCCCGATCGACGTGTTCCATTCATGCATGGCGCCATGCAGATGGGCTAGTTTAGCCATCACGCCACCATCCTGGACTGCGATCGCCGCTTCAGCCCAAGATCGTTCTACTAACTCCTGGAATCCTCTCTCTTTTAGCCATTTTGCTTCAAACCTTTTTGACCTATTACTCTAAACCGCAGGAACCTGGAAATCGGTATCGAGGAGTAAAGGCCTATGATCAGATCTGATAAATTCAAGATGCTGAAGTTTCGCTCCTTGGTGCATAGTCATCCAGTCACCATTAGCCACCACACGATCTAGTCTCTCGCGGATACGTCCTCTTTTCCAAGTGAAAGGATCACCTGAAAAACCCAGATCCTCGAGCTCACAGTCAGCTAAGGCATCGCAGAAAGCTTGCATAAATACACTAGGGCGTGGATTGCCCCCCTCTTTCTCATGTGAATACATAATTTCATTGAAATCTCCCAGGACAATCCATGGAAGGTTAGAATCATTTTTAAGGCCCCTCAACCTGTCCCAGGTTTTATATTTATCCTCCCATTTGGGCTCACCATAAATACCAGTAAATCTCCATATTTTAGAGGAACTCTCCATCACTTTGACGTCAATATAGTTGGGGTGAGAGTAGATTTGCACGATCTTTACTTCTCTCTTCCAAAACAAGATAACCCCACCACTACGTGAGGTAGTTGGGTTAACAATTTTGCTGTCCATTTGTAGCCTTCTTCGTAAACAATCAGCCGGATAGTTGTCAAGATGAGTCTCCGACAAAAACATCACCTCAGGGGAATAGCGCCTATTAATATCCATAAGCGCGCGAACTGTCGGGTCATTCCCCAATCCCTGACAGTTGAGGCCTAATATCCTCATTGCGGTCGGACGGAACCCTCAAGGGATTCCGCCGATCCTAGTGAAGAGGAGTTAGCTCCGTCCTTCTTTGTGCGTTTCGCACGAACTTTGTCACCTTCAACATTAGTCGGTCCATTCAAGGGGGACCCATCAGTAGCCATAGCTTGTGCAACTGTACTCAATCCATTCTCATCCGTGTGTTCAGCCATTCCTTCTTTTCCCATTTCTAAAGTCCTTTTAGCAGCTGAGTTGACAAGATTTTGTTTATCAACGTCCATATCCTTCTTTCCTGGGCTAGAACCCGTATCATCAGTTCCATGCTCTTCAGATTGTTCCCTTTCTATATTCGGGTTTCGAATACCCTCCACTATCGCATGTCCATCAACAAACTCCAAAGCATTATGACGCCAGCTTTGAGCATTCCCACGACCAGCATCTCGCCCTGTGCCACCCATTCTTCCTCGGTTGGCACGATCTGCGCCTCGACCAGAGAAACCTCCGCGAGAACCAACAGATCGTCCAACCCATGAGTCCCAATCTGCCTTCAGGAAGTCACCCCACTTGAGTTTTGTTTCATCATACTCTCCCGTTCCGCACTCCAGATGTATGTGACCAATGCAGCCACACGCCCCACAAAATCTCGGCATTTTCTCATACTTAATTGGATATATTTCTCTTGCTCCTTCACGTGAAATTGAAACAAACCGAGCTAGGGGTTTCCTCACATCCAGTCTTACACGTACTCGGACAAAATTTCCCGCTCCTGTCACATCCAGTTGAGTTTCCAATACTTTACCAACCTTCTTTTCCGTCAAATTCTTGATTAATGATTCCTGCTTGCGGTAGCCAACTGGGATTTTGTGAATTTGTATCCAAGTGGTAAAGAAATTGAGGTCTACCGTCTCAGGTAAAGCCAGGCCATCATAAGGTTCAATCGAAACCACCGACTGACGGAATAGCCAAGGACCGCCTTTCTCAACTTTCAACCAATCCCCAAGACAGAAACACTGGATTGTGAATAAATTATCTTCTAAGTGATTGAATTCTATCTCTTTGGCGGGACTCCATGCAATCTTCATATTGTGTTCAAAAGCTTGAGGGCTAAACATATTAGATGTATGTACCTTAGCTAGGGCCATCCACTTCAGACCCTCCTTCGGGATCTCGGTCTGGTCCTCGAAGACAAGATCGTCGCACTCATCCTCGTCGATCCCCAACCTGTGCAGCATATCATCAATCGTGTTGTGATTCTGAACCCCCGATCTGCTTTCCCCGTTCGCAGAGCTCGTAGGAGAAACCATGGCTTCCCGGACAAAGCCGGCTTGCAGGGAATCCGATGCCTGGAGCGAGTCGTCCCTTGCACCGTCGCGATGATCTCCAACCAGATTGGACTGGCGGCGGAGTAAGGATACCCTAGACGCCCAGCGATCGCCCGATCGCCTAAGCCCCAGGTAAAAAAACGGTTCGCCTAAGCCCTAGTTAGTGATATTAGCAATATATTCAGTTCATGTGGCCTTTTTGGTTCACATATTGCCATATTAATGTACTAAAATAGAGGGAAAAAACAAAAGACCAGCGTGGACCAAAATGTGTCGGGCCGATGGATCTGCCCCTAATCTAAAAGGACAAGGGGAAGACATGGTCGATTTTGTGTTTGTGCCCTGACTCAAACGGATAAAAACAAACACTTTTAGTGCCCAGAGTGGTTCGAGCCAATAGAGATGCTCTTAAACGGCAGGGCCGTTTAGTTCTTGGCTATGCTTTGCCAAGTCCAAAGCAAGCGTGGCCAGGATTTTGAAGCAACAATGTGGTAAAGTTTGGCAAAAATCCACTCAATAACAGATAAAGCATATGGATAATAAAGTGTGACAAAAATCGAACATATGCAAAATTATCAAATTCTTGCATGGCAAGGTGTGGCCGGTGTTGATATATAAATATACTAGCCTCTTTCCACCTGTTCACGCTTTTGTTTGATTTGGCTAGCGCATCAATTTATCGCCGGAACCAAAGAACTCCTAACTGTGCTATAGTTTGTTAATGTGCTGTTTCTTTGAATAGGTTTAGCGGTCCCGCAGTTTAGTTATTATGCTCTACTTTGCTGATTTATCGAGGAAGAAAACTTGTTATCAAGCTGGCTTGTGCTTCTGGCTATAACATTGCGCTAATCGTTCTGGGAAGTCATCAAGTGCGCTGGCCGATTCTGTAGCAGGGTCAGAGCTAGTAAGGAAGCATCCAAGGGATCCTGAAACTCAAGAAAGATGCTGCAGCGCCGTATGTGGGACTGGGAGCACACATCAACACGAATCGGTAGCTATGCGATGAGCAAGAAAAACATAAAGATGAGAGAGAAAACCAAATAAACGAGCGGATTTTCATTAAACCTCTATCATACGCCTTCTTAAAATCAAGCTTGAGTCGTAAGCCTCTAGCTTTCGTAAGCCTCTAGCTTTTTAACTCTGAACTAGTGAGCAATCTCATGAAGAGACCTCTTCATGCCATCATCTACCTCTAATTAAATCAGTTTGACTATAGACAACATTCCTATGTACTAGTAGAGTAAGACGAGTCCCATAGGCCTTAGCGACGAATTTAAAGATCACATAAAAAATTTAAACCAAACATATTGGACCCACGAGAAAAACTGAACGACATGTTCTACTGGCAAGAAATGGCTCGACTTGGTGAACTCTAGGTTTTTTTTTCTTTATTTACATGACACTACAGAAGGCACCCTCGATTTGGGACACTGTTGTGCTTCCGAGGCTTCCATCCTGTCTTCTTGTGTGGCCCGTGAAGACGTAAATATGAATTAGAACTTGCCTACCATTTTGGTTTGGCTAATGAAAAGACTATTTTCTTTGAGATTGCACAACTAAATTAAAACATTTCCATCTTTGTGTGATAGGCATGTGGATGAAAATATCAAGCACCGATACAAAAGACATGTAAGGATTGGTGCTAAGATCAAGGATATTAATAAATTCCCTTTATCGAAAAAAGATCAAGGATAACAAAAGAAATTAAACAACAATCTCCTCTTTTGATACAAAATTAACGGTGTGGATTTTGTAGTAAACTATTAATTAGTACTGTAGGATAACGTTGCATAGAAAACAAAAAATTTT
>NC_061514.1:274323111-274352742 GCF_022539505.1 Lolium rigidum | reverse complement strand
CATATGCCTCAACTCATACTTTCCGGATACTTAATCCCACCTTTATAGCCACCCATTTACGCGAGTGGTGTTTGATGTAATCAAAGTACCTTTCCGGTATAAGTGATTTATATGATCTCATGGTCATAAGGACTAGGTAACTATGTATCGAAAGCTTATAGCAAATAACTTAATGACGAGATCTTATGCTACGCTTAATTGGGTGTATCCATTACATCATTCATACAATGATATAACCTTGTTATTAATAACATCCAATGTTCATGATTATGAAACTAATCATCCATTAATCAACAAGCTAGTTAAGAGGCATACTAGGGACTCTTTGTTGTTTACATATCACACATGTATCAATGTTTCGGTTAATACAATTATAGCATGGTATATAAACATTTATCATAAACATAAGATATATAATAACCACTTTTATTATTGCCTCTTGGGCATATCTCCAACAAGTACATCACGAGACAAAGATATAAACAATCGCAAAGAGCGAGGATCATTAGAGAGTGTTCGATTGAACCCTCATAAACAAGATATAAAAACAAAGAAATGATAGGATTCAACATGCAAGTGTGAGAGGAGGAATTTTCTATATAACTACACCTCATGCAACAAAGACCAGTCGCTTGTCAACACCTCATGCACTCCAAAATTTTCTATATAACTACACTTAAGCTCTATCAATACATCAACTAGTATCTATATACCTTTTACTAATTCACTCTGGTACCTCTACAATCCTTTAATAATTATTAATAGTACATAATGAGCACAACTTACGCGTCAACACAATATAGTACAAATGGATGGCACCGCCTAATACATAGTTGTATTTTCTATTTTCTTGTTTATTTAGAATTAGAAGGAAAATCAGTTGAGATAAACATTTGTTTAGTTGGACCAAACAAAATTTTATAAAAACAATCGAAATTGTAGGTGTGTACAACATATTAGTTTGCAATGGCAGAGATCATAATTTTGTACCATATAAAAACTTACTTTAATTCTCAAACTCGCAAACATAGCATAATAAATTAGAAATACGTGAAAAAGTTTAGTATAAATATGTGGAATCATTAGTTCCAAGATCAAGGGCTAGACCCGGGGCTAAAAAACCCTAGAACATCGCCTCATTAGTTTTCACAAAATCTAGCAACTCATTTAGAGTTATTCAAGGTTGATTTACTGTTTCAAACTATGATTTCGAGTAGTTGTGATGTTTTCGAGAACAACTGTTGTTTGTATATTTATTGTTAAATTGAGATAATTGGATATGTAATGTTGATTATGTTATGAGCAATACACGTGATGTGAGCCAGAACAGTCAAATCTGAACCTTATTGCTCTTCTTTCTTCATGTACGTTGGTAAACGACTTTTTCACCATGGTTACCTCCAAAGTTCTAGCCTAGCTGAGAGAAGATAAATTAAGACAAAGATGTCAACCCTTCCCCCTTGCTCCTTATTAACCAAGGTATCAGCAAACCTGCGATGATTGGCGAGGAGACCGACGCAATATTATTATCAAATTGGTGCCGTGACGTGACAACATTATCAATTACAAAAACACTCGTCACCGCTAGATTATTCTGTACTAGTGATTATCTAGATCTACTTCGTTTTCTTTTAAATAGGGTTATTCTAGTCTCTGCATCAATCGATACATACTGCACTTTATTGCAAGATTTAGCTCTACTTCATAATTTACTGAAGAAGAAACTACTCATTTTTCGGTAGCCAAGACTGTCAAGTCATGGAGGTGTGCGTCGCTGGCTGATTTTTCGGTAGCCAAAACTTGTTACCAGGCTGGCTTGGGCTTGTGCTGATGTTGGCATGTTGGCTGTTCGATTCGAACAAGTCCGAAACCAGTACGGAGTACTACCATTTTTCGGTAGCCAAGACTGTCAAGTCATGGAGTGCGCGCTGGCTGATACTGTAGCAGGGTCAGACGAGTAGGAAGCATCCAAGGGATCCTGAAACCCAAGGAAGATGCTGCAGCGCCGTACGTGGGACTGGGAGCACACATCAACTCCATTCGGTGGCTAGGCGATGAACAAGAAAAAGATAAAGATGAGAGAGAAAAACATGCATGTACAATCACTGAGAAAAGCTCAGCTACGCAATGAATCGCTGCAGAAGTAGTCGCAGGCAGGCTCTGGTCAGTAGATGCATAGATTTGCTACTCGCCGATGCAGCAGCAGCGGGTACAGAAAAATAAAGCGCGGCACGGACGTGACCGGACGGCGGTCGCCGTAGGTAGAGCTGCCTGCCTGCCGCTAGCCAGCGAGTACGTGCGGCCCTCCTGCTGTTTTCGAGAGCCGTGCCGGTGGCGGTGGCCCGCGCTGCTCTAGTTGACCTGGGTTTTTGCGTACGTGTGTATGTGTGTGCTGTGGCTGGGGCATCCGGACAGATTTCATGTACAGTATGATACCGTGCTTTTGTCAGTGCATGTCGCTGCGTCGTTCAGTTGTTTTATCGGAACATGGAACTTCGGCGCAAATCGAGGTCAATTGTTCGTCTGCAGCAAGAAACATGTTTTGAACAGGTTGGATCTTCTACACAATCAACTTTTTTAACTACACAATTTAGGTGTAGTATTTGAGCAGATCCAATGGTTAACCAGAGTTAGACCCAAGAACAACTTAGTGATCTTCTTTAGAACTAACATGCTTCTGTAGTTGGATAATAATTAATATTGCCACAAAAGGAGCGTTTCAGTGATTACTACCACCGTTTCAAGAAATAAGACACCCTCGTTTTGCGAGCTTTTTGCTTGATCAAGAATTAATTCAAAGAGATAAAGATTGTTTGTATGAAATTAATATCATTAAAAAGTAGTACTTTTCAATACGAATCCAACGATACTATTTACATATAATATAATTAAGATTTTGTTGCTTAAGTTTTATGGTTAAAGTTCGTCTTGGAATACGCGTGCACCTTATTCCTTGAAACGGAGGTAGTATATGTTTTTTTTGTAATCTTGATATAAGATTACCGTATAAAATATCATTAATACTATAAACTAGGATCGTTTTAATTGATGTTATTATCATGCGAGGTTATGTCGTAGGATCGACAATTTCATATCAACTTAGAATCAGCAAAACATATGTGTTGATGTTTTTAAACACTTTTTGCCATTGGCGTTTTAATATAGTTACTAAGATCGCATAGTCATGGTATATGTGTTTTAATATAGTTACTAAGATCGCATAGTCATGGTATATTTAATAAAATTAAATCAGATCAATGGTCTAATTATGTTATGCACAATTGAGAAAAAACGCCAATTTAGACCGCTTAGTAGTAAGATATCAATAGGAGGTATGATAAACTATCAGTTGTGCCAGTTTGATATGGGGTGGCCCGATCTTCTCAGTAAGCAATGGTGGTGATGATGATCACGGGATGATTGCAGCGGAGATAACTGGATGAAGTGGATGATAACTTGTATGACGCAACGAGATCTCTCGATTGGTCCCTGTCGCCAATGCAACAGCTCTCAACCCTGCAAGATATTCACAACTCCACACACTTGCGCACGTAGCCGCCGAGCACGAAGCGGTAAGTTGCAACCGTCTAATTCCCAATGAAAGAGCAGATCACACAAGACTTTCAGGGGTTCAACACCAAATCGATGCAATATGATGTAGAGATTCAATAGAGTTGCAAGGCAAACAACTATGAACTAGGGTTTATCTTAAACGTGGTCTAAACCTAATTGGGGGGGTCCTGGGCACTTATATAGGGGTTCAGGACGACCTCAGGTCGAAAAGATACAAAAATAACCGACCCAGAATAGATCTGGCCGAGACAGACTCGGACTCGGCCGGCCTGGGGACCGGTCAACCGGGCCTGAGACCGGCCGGTCCGGTTTGGACCGGGCCAGCGACCGGATGACGACCGGGTGGGGCGTCCAGGCTTACTGGACATGCCCCGGCTGGCTCAAGCGTGGGACCCGGTTTGGACCGGGCTGATCCGGCGTGGAGGCCGGCCGACCGGGGCTGGGATCGGGTGGTCCGGCGTCACGGCCGGTCTGACCGGGCCTGGCGCCGGCCTGAAGATCTCCTCCTCTCGCGCATGCCTCCCGCTCCTCCCTCGCGCGTCCATGGGATGTCTTCATGTCCAGCTCCATGTTCAGCTTCACGTCCAGCTTCTTGTCCAACTGCTCCTCTTCTCCTCGTGCGATGCTTGCTCCCTCCTCATACATGATCATACATAAGTAAGGACTTATGCAGTATAAAGTTCTCATCGATAAAAGTATCACTTAGGAACAAATTCACCTGTTGTTTAAGTAGCTTCGCATGAGCTCATGTCATTGGTCCAATCCTAACTTCATTGGACTTGAGCTTCACAGCAGGATCGTCTTCAACTTGTAATGACAGAGGTAGTAGTGTGGTAGGGATGTCCTCATCACAGTTGGCTTAAGATTTAGGTCTACTTATAGATTTTGTGGACTTTTTTTATATTTTTTTGTTCATCATATGTGGCTTAATAGAATAATTATTTTCGATAAAGGGAATATATTAATATCAAGAAGATACCAATTACACCCAGCCTCTGCAACAACGCACCACCCTAATGGCACTACGGATGCACACAGCCAAAAACAAGAAAAGAAAACTAAGAAACAAAAGTCCCGCTACGATATCTCGGGCCTAACAACGACAATACATCCACCGCCAAGACAACACCTGAATTACGCAGTAGTCCCCGCTCTCAAAACAATGCCTCCACCAAGGACATTGCCGGACACAACCAATTAAGGCCGGACCTTGGGTTTTCACCCCGAAAGGTAGGACTCGCACTTCACTCGTGTTGTCGCCCCCACTTTCATACCGCTGTTGTGAAGCCCGGAACACTAATCAAGTTCCTCAACATCGCGAGACTTGAACCTCCCTTAGCTAGTCCTCCCCTCCGGCCTTCATGAAATTCTCATCTTCCGACTTTCATCATGGATCCATAGTCACTTGATGTCAATCAAAGAAAAAGAGCTTCGCGCCGCTCCCTCCAAAACCAATCGGTCGGAATAAAAACATGGATGCACACGACCGAATACCTCCGATCCAACAAACTCCAGGCAAAAGCACTGTTACATTCACCGGCGGAGCCTTCCGGAACTCAACACTCCGGCCAGATCACGAGTCCAGGCCTCAGGTAGGTCCTCCTCTTCATGCAAGAGAGGCCCTAGGACCGCCGCCTTTATTCAGGTCGGACCCCCACGTCGGCGACCATCCTGGGCTGGCCACTCCGACCCTCCACCGGCGACACCATTGCCGGCTTCCAAGCTCCTCCATCTCGCCGCCGGAACGAGTAGGTTAGCGATAGTTGCTTGACGATGCCTTCAACAAGATAACGGCGTAGACTCCGCCATCGCCTGCCATGACCGGAGTCTGCTCGGTTTTCACCGGCTACTATGCCTCCCCGTCTCGCTGCCGGCGCTGAAAGTGGGATGAAAAATCCAACACAGCCAGCCTGGTCGACTGATACGTCTCCGACGTATCGATAATTTCTTATGTTCCATGCCACATTATTGATGATATCTACATGTTTTATACACATTATATGTCGTATTTATGCATTTTCCGGCACTAACCTATTAACGAGATGCCGAAGAGCCGATTCTTGTTTTTCGTTGTTTTTGGTTTCGGAAATCCTACAAAGGAAATATTCTCGGAATTGGACGAAATCAACGCTCGGTGGTCCTATTTTTGCACGAAGCTTCCGGAAGACCGAAGGGGAAGGAAGTGGGGCCACGAGGCGCCGACACAACAGGGGCGGCGCGGCTCGGACCCCGGCCGCGCGGCCCGGTGTGTGGGGCCCTCGTGTGGCCCCCGCGTTGCCCTTCCGCCTACTTAAAGCCTTCGTCGCGAAACCCCCGTACCGAGAGCCACGATACGGAAAACCTTCATCGAGACGCCGCCACCGCCAATCCCATCTCGGGGGATTCTCGGAGATCACCTCCGGCACCCTGCCGGAGAGGGGATTCATCTCCCGGAGGACTCTTCACCGCCATGGTCGCCTCCGGAGTGATGAGTGAGTAGTTCACCCTGGACTATGGGTCCATAGCGGTAGCTAGATGGTTGTCTTCTCCTCATGTGCTTCATTGTCGGATCTTGTGAGCTGCCTAACATGATCAAGATCATCTATCCGTAATTCTATATGTTGTGTTTGTCGGGATCCGATGGATAGAGAATACTATGTTATGTTGATTATCAATCTATTACCTATGTGTTGTTTATGATCTTGCATGCTCTCCGTTATTAGTAGAGGCTCTGGCCAAGTTTTTGCTCTTAACTCCAAGAGGGAGTATTTATGCTAGATAGTGGGTTCATGCCTCCATTAAATGCGGGACGTGTGACGGAAAGTTCTAAGGTTGTGGATGTCTTGTTGCCACTAGGGATAAAATATTGATGCTATGTCCGAGGATGTAGTTATTGATTACATTACGCACCATACTTAATGCAATTGTCCGTTGTTTTGCAACTTAATACCGCAAGGGGTTCGGATGATAACTTTGAAGGTGGACTTTTTAGGCATAGATGCATGCTTGGATAGCGGTCTATGTACTTTGTCGTAATGCCCAATTAAATCTCACAATATTCATCATATCATGTATGTGCATTGTTATGCCCTCTCTATTTGTCAATTGCCCGACTGTAATTTGTTCACCCAACATGCTATTTATCTTATGGGAGAGACACCTCTAGTGAACTGTGGACCCCGGTCCATTCTTTTACACCTGAAATACAAATCTACTGCTATTGTTCTACTGTTTTCTGCAAACAATCATCATCCACACTATACATCTAATCCTTTGTTACAGCAAGCCGGTGAGATTGATAACCTCACTGTTTCGTTGGGGCAAAGTACTTTGGTTGTGCTCGTGCGGGTTCCACGTTGGCGCCGGAATCTCCGGTGTTGCGCCGCACTACATCCCGCCGCCATCAACCTTCAACGTGCTTCTTGGCTCCTCCTGGTTCGATAAACCTTGGTTTCTTTACGAGGGAAAACTTGCTGCTGTGCGCATCATACCTTCCTCTTGGGGTTCCCAACGAACGTGTGAGTTACACGCCATCAAGCATATTTTCTGGCGCCGTTGCCGGGGAGATCAAGACACGCTGCAAGGGGAGTCTCCACAACTCAATCTCTTTACTTTGTTTTTGTCTTGCTTTATTTTATTACTTGTTTGCTGCATTATATCAAAACACAAAAAATTAGTTGCTAGCTTTACTTTATTTACTGTCTTGCACTCTATATCAAAAACACAAAAAAATTTAGTTTACTTGCATTTACTTTACTTGATTCATCATGTTTCCTTTTAATTTTACCGTAAAAGACATACCGGTAGGACGTGGGTCTATAGTTGGGAGAAATAATATAGAAGAATTTTCCAATCATGTTAGTACCGTTGAAGATTTTGAAGATAGACACTTGGTAGAACTTGCTCCTACTTATGAAATTGCTGCTGTCTGCTTTAGTTCGCATGTTGGAAACTAAATTTGTTAATCTCAATCCTATAATCCAACACATGTTTCTTACACTCGGTGATATGGAAGAAGGGGAAAAGAAAGATTTTGTTTTAGAAACCCTTCTTAGAGAATTTGGTGGTATAGCAAGAGAGGCTAGAAAGGTCTTTATTAACCCAATTTTGTTAGTATCCCTGAAAAGATGGACATGGAGAGAGTAAGGTACATTAATAATATTAATGATGGTAGGGAGATCAAAGCACCAATACCATGTAAGCTCCTAGCGATGAATGAAGCGCTAGAAAATAACTATGCTTGGCTTGCTCCTGAAAATTTGTTTGATGAGAGTAGCAAGCCCAAGACTAATGAAAAGGGAGCCGCTGAAACTTATGTATCCAATATACTATGCATGGTTGAGAAAACTCCAAACCCCGCTGAAGGTGCATCACTTTTTGATAACACTTGATATACACTTTCGCGCCTAGCTGAAAGGCGTTAAAGAAAAGCGCTTATGGGAGACAACCCATGTTTTTACTACAGTATTTTTGTTTTATATTTGAGTCTTGGAAGTTGTTTACTACTGTAGCAACCTCTCCTTATCTTAGTTTTGTGCTTTGTTGTGCCAAGTAAAGTCTTTGATAGTAAGGTTCATACTAGATTTGGATTACTGCGCGAGTAATAGATTTCTTTGCTTGTCACGAATTTCGACCTGCCTCTCTGTAGGTAGCTCAGAAAAATATGCCAATTTACGTGCGTGATCCTCAGATATGTACGCAACTTTCATTCAATTTGGGCATTTTCATTTGAGCAAGTCTGGTGCCTCGATAAAATCTATCTTTACGGACTGTTCTGTTTTGACAGATTCTGCCTTTTATTTCGCATTGCCTCTTTTGCTATGTTGGATGAATTTCTTTGATCCATTAATGTCCAGTAGCTTTATGCAATGTCCAGAAGTGTTAAGAATGGTTATGTCACCTCTGAACATGTTAATTTTTATTGTGCACTAACCCTCTAATGAGTTGTTTCGAGTTTGGTGTGGAGGAAGTTTTCAAGGATCAAGAGAGGGAAATGATGCAATATGATCAAGGAGAGTGAAAGCTTTAAGCTTGGGGATGCCCCGGTGGTTCACCCCTGCATATTCTAAGAAGACTCAAGCGTCTAAGCTTGGGGATGCCCAAGACATCCCCTTCTTCATCGACAACATTATCAGGTTCCTCCCGTGAAACTATATTTTTATTCCATCACATCTTATGTGCTTTGCTTGGAGCGTCGGTTTGTTTTGTTTGTTTTTTTGTTTGAATAAAATGGATCCTAGCATTCATTGTGTGGGAGAGAGACACGCTCCGCTGTTGCATATGGACAAGTATGTCCTTAGGCTTTACTCATAGTATTCATGGCGAAGGTTGAATCTTCTTCGTTAAATTGTTATATGGTTGGAATCGGGAAATGTTACATGTAGTAATTCTAAAATGTCTTGAATAATTTGATACTTGGCAATTGTTATGCTCATGTTTAAGCTCTTGCATCATATACTTTGCACCCATTAATGAAGAAACACCTAGAGCTTGCTAAATTTGGTTTGCATATTTGGTCTCTCTAAAGTCTAGATAATTTCTAGTATTGAGTTTTGAACAACAAGGAAGACGGTGTAGAGTCTTATAATGTTTACAATATGTCTTTTATGTGAGTTTTGCTGCACCGGTTCATCCTTGTGTTTGTTTCAAATAACTCTGGCTAGCCTAAACCTTGTATCGAGAGGGAATACTTCTCATGCATCCAAAATCCTTGAGCCAACCACTATGCCATTTGTGTCCACCATACCTACCTACTACATGGTATTTCTCCGCCATTCCAAAGTAAATTGCTTGAGTGCTACCTTTAAAATTTCCATTCTTCGCCTTTGCAATATATAGCTCATGGGACAAATAGCCTAAAAACTATTGTGGTATTGAATATGTACTTATGCACTTTATCTCTTATTAAGTTGCTTGTTGTGCGATAACAATGCTTTCTGGGGACGCCATCAACTACTCTTTGTTGAATATCATGTGAGTTGCTATGCATGTCCGTCTTGTCTGAAGTAAGGGAGATCTACCACTTTATTGGTTAGAGCATGCATATTGTTAGAGAAGAACATTGGGCCGCTAACTAAAGCCATGAATCATGGTGGAAGTTTCAGTTTTGAACATATATCCTCAATCTCATATGAGAACACTAATTGTTGCTACATGCTTATGCATTAAAGAGGAGTCCATTATCTCGTTGTCTATGTTGTCCCGGTATGGATGTCTAAGTTGAGAATAATCAAAAGCGAGAAATCCAAAATGCGAGCTTTCTTCTTAGACCTTTGTACAGGCGGCATGGAGGTACCCCTTTGTGACACTTGGTTAAAACATGTGTATTGCGATGATCCCGGTAGTCTAAGCTAATTAGGACAAGGTGCGGGCACTATTAGTATACTATGCATGAGGCTTGCAACTTGTAAGATATAATTTACATAATACATGTGCTTTATTACTACCGTTGACAAAATTGTTTCATGTTTTCAAAATAAAAGCTCTAGCACAAATATAGCAATCGATGCTTTCCTCTTTGAAGGACCTTCTTTTACTTTTATGTTGAGTCAGTTCACCTATTTCTCTCCACCTCAAGAAGCAAACACTTGTGTGAACTGTGCATTGATTCCTACATACTCGCATATTGCACTTGTTATATTACTCTATGTTTACAATTATCCATGAGATATACATGTTATAAGTTGAAAGCAACCGCTGAAACTTAATCTTCTTTTGTGTTGCTTCAATACCTTTACTTTGATTTATTGCTTTATGAGTTAACTCTTATGCAAGACTTATTGATGCTTGTCTTGAAGTACTATTCATGAAAAGTCTTTGCTTTATGATTCGAGTTGTTTACTCATGTCATTACCATTGTTTTGATCGCTGCATTCATTACATATGTTTACAATAGTATGATCAAGGTTATGATGGCATGTCACTCCAGAAATTATCTTTGTTATCGTTTACCTCGCTCGGACGAGCGAGAACTAAGCTTGGGGATGCTGATACGTCTCCGACGTATCGATAATTTCTTATGTTCCATGCCACATTATTGATGATATCTACATGTTTTATACACATTATATGTCGTATTTATGCATTTTCCGGCACTAACCTATTAACGAGATGCCGAAGAGCCGATTCTGTCGTTTTCTACGAGTTTTTGGTTTCGAAATCCTACAAAGGAAATATTCTCGGAATTGGACGAAATCAACGCCTGGGGTCCTATTTTTGCACGAAGCTTCCGGAAGACCGAAGGGGAAGGAAGTGGGGCCACGAGGCGCCGACACAACAGGGCGGTGCGGCACTGGACCCTGGCCGCGCGGCCCTGGTGTGTGGGGCCCTCGTGTGGCCCCCCGCGTTGCCCTTCCGCCTACTTAAAGCCTTCGTCGCGAAACCCCCATTACCGAGAGCCACGATACGGAAAACCTTACTGAGACGCCGCCGCCGCCAATCCCATCTCGGGGGTTACGGAGATCACCTCCGGCACCCTGCCGGAGAGGGGATTCATCTCCCGAGAGGACTCTTCACCGTCATGGTCGCCTCCGGAGTGATGAGTGAGTAGTTCACCCCTGGACTATGGGTCCATAGCGGTAGCTAGATGGTTGTCTTCTCCTCATGTGCTTCATTGTCGGATCTTGTGAGCTGCCTAACATGATCAAGATCATCTATCTGTAATTCTATATGTTGTGTTTGTCGGGATCCGATGGATAGAGAATACTATGTTATGTTGATTATCAATCTATTACCTATGTGTTGTTTATGATCTTGCATGCTCTCCGTTATTAGTAGAGGCTCTGGCCGAGTTTTTGCTCTTAACTCCAAGAGGGAGTATTTATGCTCGATAGTGGGTTCATGCCTCCATTAAATCTAGGACAGTGACAGAAAGTTCTAAGGTTGTGGATGTGCTGTTGCCACTAGGGATAAAACATTGATGCTATGTCCGAGGATGTAGTTATTGATTACATTACGCACCATACTTAATGCAATTGTCTGTTGTTTTGCAACTTAATACTGGAAGGGGTTCGGATGATAACCTGAAGGTGGACTTTTTAGGCATAGATGCATGCTGGATAGCGGTCTATGTACTTTGTCGTAATGCCCAATTAAATCTCACAATATTCATCATATCATGTATGAACATTGTTATGCCCTCTCTATTTGTCAATTGCCCGACTGTAATTTGTTCACCCAACATGCTATTTATCTTATGGGAGAGACACCTCTAGTGAACTGTGGACCCCGGTCCATTCTTTTACATCTGAAATACAAATCTGCTGCTATTGTTCTACTGTTTTCTGCAAACAATCATCATCCACACTATACATCTAATCCTTTGTTACAGCAAGCCGGTGAGATTGACAACCTCACTGTTTCGTTGGGGCAAAGTACTTTGGTTGTGTTGTGCAGGTTCCACGTTGGCGCCGGAATCTCCGGTGTTGCGCCGCACTACATCCCGCCGCCATCAACCTTCAACGTGCTTCTTGGCTCCTCCTGGTTCGATAAACCTTGGTTTCTTTCTGAGGGAAAACTTGCTGCTGTGCGCATCATACCTTCCTCTTGGGGTTCCCAACGAACGTGTGAGTTACACGCCATCACCGACTGCCTTCGGTGGATGAAGTCAGCCACCACCACCATGCCCGGGCCGAAGACCCGGACGTCCTCAAGCCGCGAAGAAGACCCAGCGAAGCCTCCTCGTGCCATTGACGAGACGCAGCCACGATGGATCGCGATCCGAACCTCCGGCCCAGATCCGACCACACCGCAGCCAACATCCGCCGCCGGCCGCCGGAGATCCGCCGGCCACCGCCATCCTGCTGCGTTCAGTCGACGGAGGAGGAGGGTGTAGGCCGCCGTCCCCACACGCTCCCGCAGGCCGCGCTGCGCTCTGCCGACGGAGGACCGAGCCGCCACCGCCGCCTCACCACAGGGGCTTTGCCCCGCGGCGTCCTCGGCGACGGCGGCAGAGGAGGGGGGCCTGTAGGGGAGGGGAGGAGGCCGGAGTGGAGGGGAACTCCCCGGGGACGGCGGGCGGCGCCGCCGCCTCGGGGGAGAGAGCTTTTTCCTTTCTTTCTTGGGGAGTCAACCCTTATAGAATAATTATGGTCTGTTATGAACATGTAGGATGAAATTTTTAATGGACAAGATAACATTTATCACAAGACACTGCTTGCTCGATCCACTAACAATCATTTGATCTAGACACTAGGAGACTTTCCACCATGCATCAATACTTTGACCTCAGAAAAAAAACTATCGTTCATTATCGATCGTTTCCTCCAGGCAGACGTGGCGACTCTTCTAGTCGCTTGTGTAGGGGATTTCTTGGAACGGTGTGGCTACTCCTGCTCTATCTTTTATCTTCAATCTGCTTTGTAAGATGGCTCTCTTATTATTTTGTACCGGTTTGAGAGTGTGGATTTAGTATTTACAAAGCAGATACAGAACATGTTTTGAGAGGGAGGAGTGGGGGAGAAGGTCTACGGCCCTAAGTCCCAATTTTAATTTGCTTCGTGGTTCCAACAGATACTTTATGATCTACTCCTCTATCCACCGATTAATTGAGGTTCTTTTGTGATCAAGAACACCGTGCAGTAATAGCCATATTTTCTATTGTGATATCAGTGCAGTAAAAAAACTGCGTTAATTTTCATATACACAATATATGTTTGTGTTTATGTCAAATTTGTGGTTTTTAGGGATAACGTCCACTGAAGCATTAATAGGTTGGATTATGGGTGTAAACGGATCAGATAGAATTTTACACTTTTCATATCCTTTACCATATTATTTAGGCAGATTCGGGTCCGTTCGGATAATGACCAGATGTGGATTCGAATACGGATTATATCAGAGTACAGATTCAGATTGGAAACGATGGGACTCGGATCACAAATGGACAACAGTAATCAGATGAATACGTGCATAAATAAAAAAGATTATATAAGAATAACAAGAAAATTTATCCAAATTTGTTGTCCAATTAATTAAGAAATTTCATACATTGTAAATGCTGAAAATGAATCGAGACACAATCGAATATCAGAGTTTTAAGAAGATTTTGGCAATGATTTTCAAACTACTATGTTTTGAAATCGCATGTAGGGTTATGTGCACAATAACAGGTGTGTCACCGTATGTGTTCTATGCAAGAACGACCACATATAGCCTCGTGTAGCGAGAGAGAACTAGTGATGCAATGCATGCGTTAGGCGGATTGTACAAATTATGGTTTATCGGGATCATCGGGCTGCCAATACGAAACTGCATCAAACTACTTTGTATTAAAATCGGATTATCCTTATTAATACCTTTGGATAATCTGTAAAAATTCTCGGATAATCCGCATCCTCCGAATTTTTCAAATACCATATCCAAAGGAATATGTGGTCACTTACCATATCCTCAAAAAAGTACACTATCCCCATCCGCATTCACATCCGGCGGATAACTAAAGTCACTTACCTTATCATCATAAGCGGATGCAGATTGCTGCGAAAAATATCCGCTCCATTTATATCCCTAGGTTGGATGTTGTTAAGGTAGTTATACGGAGATCTAGCCGCTAAAATGTGTTTATGTCTAGTTATGAAGATCCATCGAAGATTATCTTTGTTTATGTGTAATTATGAAAGTCTATTGGTTCGATAAGTTGAGGTATAGGTGTGAAGGTTCATCGATCATGATTCCTCGTTGAAGAGAGATGCCAGGTTAACGGGAAATACTTCGTTATATATTTCTTATGGTTAACTTCATGTTTCTTGGATGCTTCTTTTTCGATTTTTTTTTTCTGGATGCTTGTGTTTCGGGATTTTTCTTTTGGATGCTTGTTTCTAGCGGGTTAGCTATTTCCTACAGGAAAAACCTATTAGTTTACCGAAGTAGTGTTGGCATGTTGGGCAAGAGTAGGACAACTATGGACTAAACTAGTAGAGAACAGTGAAAAGGGTAGTCGTAGTTAACTGAGAACGGTGAAGCACACACTCTCTCTAATCATGGAGGATTGGAGGCGTGCAGTATCCGCCTTAACTTCATTATAATCTCGCGTCAAAATGCTGTCCAGCGGTAGTAGTAACATCATAAAGCTTACGGAAGCAGCAAAAGGAGAGACACTTCACCGCTCCTGCATGCCGCGCCATGACATGCCGTGCCTGCAAGCAAAGAAGAGAAATTATCCAATCAAGTACCTGATTACCTTACTAATGGATTGCTACGTCGGCAAACAAAAAGCAACTGAAACCGGCAAGATCTATCAGAGCATCAAACTGTACTTGCACCGACCGAGAACACAAAAAAGAGGCCCGTGCAACTCGCTGCATTCCGAAATATATAGGGCGTCATTAGACTCTAATGTTCAAAATTTAGAAGCCTCGTGTTTTTTTCGAAGAACATTTCGTATGTACCCGTGGTATTCTCGCGACCCATCTGGGTGGATAGATTCGCTGTGACGTTCGTACAATTGCTGTACTAATTGTGGTCGTGCAAGGGACATATACAATTGGCTTCACACGTGAGACAAAGACGGAGAAGAGCTTCAGAGCTTCTCATCGGTACTTGCGAAAGCCAAACCAGGGGAGAGCTGGCCAAGTGTGAGAGCGGCGGCACTCGTACCGTATTCTTGCCTTGGTCAGTGCTAAAGCTAGCCCAAACCGCAGCCTTAATACTTGTCTCAGCCGGCCTAATATGTCATTTTCTGGCTCCAAATTAAATATGTCGTTGCTTTGTCCACTCCCTTCCTCCTAGTTTATAGGTCCTGGATATATCTCTAGATCATAAATTTGATGAATGTAATGCAAATTATATACTTCCTCCGATCCACGAATGTTATTTAAGATTTGTTAACAATTGGATGTATCTAGACACTATATAATACATAGATACATTTAGATTTAGACAAATCTCAAACAAGTTTCATGATATGGGGAGAGTATTATAAATATTATTAGAAATTTCAGATTTTTTACTTTCTAATGGTATAATTTTTATATTTTGCAATTTATATTATGTTTGTTAAATTGAAGATCTAGGGAGACGCGCATGTCCTATCAACCGAGAAGGAGGGATTAGTTGTAGATGTATCTATAGTTCTATACATTAAATATATTTAGATACAGCTTAAAAATGAATTAATATATTCACCGGGAACTTAAAATGGAGGTTGAGCTACATATTTAAAATAATCCCTTCGTCCCATAAAAGTTGTCATAACTTTGACAAAATTTTGATAAATTTGAGATAATTTGGTGGGACGGAGAGAGTAATAAGAATTCATATTTAAAAGTTTCTAAAAAATTGTGATATATAATTCTGGAGACAACCATTGATGTATACTACAAACATGTAAAATTTCAACACAAACTACTTTGTTTTTTAAGCTACACAAAAATGACAAAAATGTGTTAAATTTTATAGTGAACACTACAAATTTTAACACGATATAATTCATTTGATTTTGTCATTTCTGTGTAGCCTAAAATATAAACTAGTTTATTGAGATTTTACAGGTTTGTAGTGTACATCATTGACTACCTCTACTGCCGTTTTTTAAATTTTTCTGAAACTTAAAATACTTTTTTAAAAAGCTACATGTAATTTGGTCTCCATTTATCCACCCTCAATATTCATTGCACTTTCTCTCTCAACTGGGTTCACTCATCACGCCTGCAGCACTCTCTCGTACGGTAACTGAGCTTAAACCAATAACCGAACCTTAAAAACGTACGCCTTTCGAGACTCGATATAGTACTAGTAGATACCAACGGCAACATGTTGATGCACACACATGTAGACATGCATGTAATGTAAGCATGTTTAGGGCGGCGTGACAGCGTGAGTGGAATCATAACCCTAATTGGAAGGCACCGCTTTTTGTATGCTTGTATTCGTTCTTTCTTGTACGCAGCAGTAATCAAACTTCTAAGTCTTTCTATAAAGCTGTTTTGGTTTTAGCGTGCAGTTAGTGCTGGTAGTACAGTATTACGTTTTGTCCTTTTACGCAAATCATGATTATGTTACGCAAAGGTCGACGGGCCGCATGCCACTTACGGCTAGAGTTTTGTCACGTACACACGAACCACAATCATATCATCTACGATCGACGTCGACCAAAGCGCTTTAGCTTTGTCGGACTAGGGTAGCACCACCGTATGTTGTGCTTTTGTCGCCGGCAGGAAAGAGCAGCAGCGATGGCCGTCCGGTGGTCGGCGATGCAGGCCGATTCTGCGACGGATGGAATAGACGGCGTAGCTGCCATCCTCGTTCGACTTCACAGATGGGAGAGGAAATGGCGTACACGAGAGGACCTAGAGAGGCAGGCCTAACTGAGAAGAAAGAAGCCAACATGTCGGCGATTTACACAAAAATAACCCAAAAGTGGAAGAAAAGCACAGACTGACCCTCCGGCGAAACTATTTCACCAATCTAACCCTTTTGTGTGGCGCCCCTCTCAAGGGCGCCACACATGCCCATGTGGCGCCCCGGCGCCGGCGCCACACACCCATCCTACGTGGCCCGTCGACGCTGAGCTGGTGACCCCGATCCGACGTGGCAGCACGAGTGGCGCCGATCCGGCCGGCGCCACACTTTGAAAGTGTGGCGCCCCTGGGAAGGGCGCCACACATTGACTTAAGTTTGGGCGCCGCGCGCGCCCAGCCCGACCCTCTTCTTTCTTTCTCTTCTTCTCTTCCTCCTCCCCAACCCGGTTCTCTCTCTCCTCCCTCTCCCCCACCAAATCCACCACCAAATCGTCAGATCTGTCCGTGGAGATCGTTCCCCATCCATTTGTCAAGGTAATCTCCTTCAAATCTTCTCCATTCATCCACTAATTTCATAGATCGGGCTAGATTTGGACATGAACCCTAGACATGTTTTTTTTTCTTTTGTGCACTCTATATTGTATTGTTTGTGTTGGAGATGGTAGCCTCATGTATGCATGTGTTTGAACCATAGATGTGTAGAAATCTACATATGAAATTTCACATGTATGTGTATGAACTCTATGTATGTATGTGTATGTATGTGTATGAACCCACATGTATGCCTAGTATTTGTGATGGAGTTACTCATATTTGTTAGTTGAATGGATCGTAATATGGTTCAAAAACGTAAACATGTAGGATGGCCGGTGCCGGTGGACGGGGAAGGGCGGCCGCCGCGGTCCTGGGCGCCCCGGGCCGGGGAAGGGGCCGCCGCGGTGGAGCAGCAAGGGCCCCACGATCACCGTCATCTCGCATCCTCCTCGTCTTCGCATGACGAACGCTGCTTCGAGTTCCTCCTCCGCATCGACGACGACCCACTCGGCATCAAGCGGCTACCGGACAAGTTCGCCGAGTTCGTCGACGGCGTCGAGCCGGCGCACTTGCAGCTACGGGAGGCTAGCTGCAACTTCGCCGCTGGCCCGTGGAGGTCCCGTTCGACGGGCAGGGCAAGATGTACCTGCACACGGGGTGGGACAAGTTCGCCCGTGACCTCCACCTCGAGCCCGGGTGCCAGCTCACCTTCCTGTACGACGGGGACGGCGAGATGATCGTCAAGGTGTTCGACGACACCGCCTGCCGTGTGCACTACCCCCACACCGGCGAATCCGGCTCCGACACCGATAGTTAGAACGTCGAGTGTTGTCAACTCTATCTTCGTTGCTTCGTGTTGTTTGAATTCTATCTTAAATTGTATGAAACTATGTGCTACGATGTTAGGTATGATGATGTTATGTCGATGATGTGTGTACGAAATGGCTGTTGATATGATGTGTGTATGATATAGCTTTTGACATGATGGCAGTTTTGTTGGAATATGGTAGGATTTTCCATGGTTTTAACACATGTCAATGAGTGGCGCCCTTCCCACTGGCGCCACATTGCACAGTGTGGCGCCCGTGGCATCGGCGCCACAGATGCATGTCTAATTGCACAAAACATACTGTAAGACAAATCGTCTGGGACTTAGCCGTTTTGGCGACCCTCTTTGTGTGGCGCCCGTGGCACGGGCGCCACAGAAGCATGTGTGGCGCCGATGCCACGGGCGCCACACAAAGAGGGTCGCCAAAACGGCTAAGTCCCAGACGATTTGTCTTACAGTATGTTTTGGATCCAATAGCTCATATAAGTTGGCATGTGTGGCGCCGATGCCACGGGCGCCACACAAGCACATGTGGCGCCAGGAGAAGGGCGCCACACAAAGAGGGTCGCCAAAACGGCTAAGGACTTATCGTCCGGAGCCCCCGGATGTTTTCGACCCAATAGTTCATATAAGTTGGCACGTGTGGCGCCGATGCCACGGGCGCCACACTTGCATGTGTGGCGCCAGGGGAAGGGCGCCACACATTGACTTGTGTTAAAACCATGAAAAATCCTACCATATTCCAACAGTTTTGACAACAAGAACATTGCACCGAATATGTACCACACATTGACACAAGCATAATGGTTCAAATGACAAATAAGGTTCGACGACATCAAGGTTTCAATTACAATAAGGTTCAACGACACGAAGGTTCGAGAAGATCAAGGTTCGGACAACATAAAGGTTCGACAACAAGAACATAGCCAAAGGGACATCACCGCGTCGCAAAGGCTCCCTCCCCCTTGCCTTCTTCTTCTTAGCTTCTTCAGCCAATTCTTCCTTCTCCCTTAAGTCACGAGCCAACCGAACGACCGAATCGAAGAAGTGGTGGCGCTCCTCCGTCTTTGCAGCTTCCGCTGAGCTCTCTCCTCCTTGATGCGTTCAGCCTCCCTAGCCACCTCCTCTAGGTGCATCCTATTGGCCCTCTCCCTCGCAATTTGCTCAAGTTGGCAGCTCCTCGAGAATTTTATCCGTGCCTCGCGGTCCCGTTCGGCCTTCAGCTTGGCATTCCTCCTCTTGTGGAACAATATGTATTCCTCATACCTGTTTTTGCATACGGGCACTCTCCGCCATCTTCTTGTCTTCCTCCTCCTTCTTCTTCCTCTCTAGTGCTTCCTTCTCCTTCTTCCGCACCGTCCTTACCGCCTCCTCCCAAACGGACTCCTCCTTCTCATTGCCCTCCCATGCTCCCTTCCCCTTGGTGGGTTGACTTGCCATACCTGTAAACCAAATTGAAAAACCAAAGTTAGTCATGGAATATGAAAATAGAAAGTACAATGCAAGTAGTAACTTCGAGACACATACGGATAAGGCCCCGCTAGGTATCGTAGCATACTAGCACTGCGACGGCCACCTCTACTAAGCCCTACGTGAATCCTTTGTTGCCTTGGAGCTTGTCGCCATTGTGGTTGATGCCTTGAGGCTTGTTGCCTTGGACCTTGTTGCGTAGGAGCTTGTTGCCGTTCGGCTTGTGTGCTTGGAGGAGGTTGACGCGTTTGGCTTGGAGGAGGTTGACGCGTTTGGGTTGGAGGAGGTTGATGCGTTTGGCTTGGAGGAGGTTGACGCGTTTGGGTTGGAGGAGGTTGACGCGTTTGGCTTGGAGGAGGTTGACGCGTTTGGGTTGGAGGAGGTTGACGCGTTTGGCTTGGAGGAGTTTGACGCGGTTGGCTTGGAGCTTGTTGGCTTGGAGCTTGTTGGCTTGGAGCTTGTTGGCTTGGAGCTTGTTGGCTTGGGGTTTGTTGGCTTGGAGGTTGATTTGAAGCTTGTTGGCTACTTGATGCTTGACTTGTGCTAGCATCATTGCCCTTTGATTTTTTGCCGGATGTGCACTTCCTTTTATTGTGGCCCTTACTATTGCAGGATCCACAATTAGTTGGCTCGCGAGCTTCTTGGAATAACTCTGTTTCCGGAATGACCCCATCTATCCATATCTCCGTGATACCTCTTTGTCTTTCTTCTTCCACGTTTCACAACCTTCCATTCCGGATCTGGCCAAACTTGCACTCCATGATACTCCGGCCATTGTGATTGATCCAAGTAAGGACAAAACCTTGGAGCCCATGTCCTCTTTGTGGCTTCGATTGAGAACTCGGACTCCCGAACGGTGAGCGGGTTATTGTAGTCGACACGTCTAGTGCGTGCCGCTGTTAGCAAGTGGGAGCAAGCCAAATGAAGCAAAGAGGGCCTCCTACATGTGCATTCACATGTCTTTAGGGACACACGGAAAGCCCGGCCTCCGTGTTGGACACCACCTTGTGTGGTGCCCCCGGCTCATTCACTTGGTAAACCCAGTCAACATTATCATAACATGTAGCCGTTTGGGAGTCGGCCTTCCTCGCTCGAAAATCCATGAACTCTTGAACCTTCTTTGGGAACTCGGCATTCAAAGCAATTTCCTTCTCCGTTTCATCGGTGTAGTTCTGAAATAGACATTCAACTTCTCGAATGTGTATTGAATGATTGCCGTCACGGGCAATGCACGGACACCCTTCAAAACATTGTTGAAGCACTCGGCCATGTTGCTTGTCATTTGGCCATATCTCCTCCCATCCTCATCATAAGCTCTTGCCCACTTTGAGTTAAATACGAGGTTCTATGAAGAAACTCTTGACCACCCGCGTTGAGGTCTTTGTGCTTCAGCAAGCCGTTGTATAGGTTTGCGAAGCGGCGCTCCGAATAAGCGAGGCAACAATCTTGAAGAAGGTCAGACAACTCTTTGCTCTTGCATGCCCGGTAGAAGTTCGCACAAAAATGCCTCATGCACCATCGGTGATGCAAGGGAGCATGCCCGGGAATTGTAACATCCACCGCATTGAGAATTCCTTGATGACGATCGGAGATGACACACACTTCCTTTGAGGGTGGTATGACCCTCGTCCTCAATATATGGAAAAACCATTGCCGCTTATCATTGTTCTCAATCTCTACCAATGCAAAAGCCAATGGTACTAAACGGTTGCTTGCATCACTTGCTATTGCCACCAATAGTGTGCCCTTGTATTGACCGGTCAAGAAGGTACCATCCACGGCTATGACGGGCCTACAATGTTCGAATGCCCTCGTGCATTGCTGGAATGACCAAAATGCACGGTGAAATACCCTCACTCTTTTACCATCATGCAATGTCATTTTGGTTGCGGAAGGCTCGACCACATGCACCATGCCCGGGTTAGTTGCGGCCATCGCTAACAACAACCTAGGGATACGGTTGTATGCTTCCTCCCAATCACCATACAACATCTTGAATGCGGCTTGTTTGGCCTTCCATGCCTTCCCGTACTTGACGTCGTAGGCAAACCGGGATTTGACCGTATCTTGCACGGACCTAATGCTCATGATAGGAAGTGATGATATCTCCGCCGAGAGCTTGTATGCAATGAACTCGGATGTGAGTTGACGGTGGTCCCGCTGTGCATCCTTGCCATCAAGCTTCGGTCCCCGGCACATGTGAGTGGCTACACAACTTGTTATGTGCCAAGAGGGCCCTTTTTGAAAGTTCGTGCACCGGACAACCCATGGGCACCTTTTATCCACACATTTTAGCGTGTACCGCTTCTTCAAGTCCGAGTGAACAACGATGTAAGGGCGATGATGCTTAATGGAGAACTCCTTCAACCATATCTTCAATTCCAAGAAGGTATCAAACGTGAGCCCTTTAGAGATCATAGACGTCGTAGCTTCCACATCTCTCTTGGATAGTGGCCTAGCTCCAAGAAGTAAACTTTTACCACCATCAACCACGGCTCCATCCGCAAGACTAACATCACGGAACAATGGTACCCGGATATCCCGTCCGGTTACCTTCTTGATGATCTCGGCTCTTTCGGCTTCCTTAGCGGTGAAGCCATCCTCGTCAACCTCCTCTTCGGGTCCATCATCATCCGAGTCCGACGCATAGCATCGGGAATAAGGAATGGAGTGGTCCATCTCCTCTTGCGTCCAATATTTATCCAAATCACCCACATTGTTGCCATTCATCTCGAAACAATCATCACCATCTTCGTGCTCATCATACTCATTATCCAACGGAGGTTGTTGGGCAATGGGAGATTGGACAATGGGAGATTGGGTGGCCTCTTCTTGGCTCATGGGTGGAGGAGTCCTCTCTCGAACGGGGGAGGAGGGCCGGTTAAGGTCAAGCTCGATACGAGCCTCAACCGTCTTGGTTGCAAACAACTCCAAAGCCTTATCTTGTGACCCGGCCACCGTCTCCTTGTAAATGGACCAACGTTGCTCGGAGTTGATACGCATTATCTTCCAACGGGTGTGCATTCCAAACCCCACATTATGCCTTCCCTCTAGCTCAATACCATCATTTGGCTCATTCCAATTCAACTCAACCCTAACTTGTGCTACCACCTCCGCAAAGCTAGGGCTAACGTCAAACACCAAGTCAACCTCTTCCGGGTCCGGCTCTATGTTTCCCTTCAAGTAAGCATCCTTGTCCACATGATGAACATGAACAATTCTTTCCATCCCCCTAGCATAATGGGAACAACACATACACACATGTGTTCATTAGATACCATAATCAACATAATCTACCCATACAAACTAGCACACTACCATTTCTTCTACTTCAACAACCCTAACATCCAACCAAATCCATCTCCACCCTCAAATCAACCAAATCCACATCTAGGGTTTCACATATAGATTGGAGCAAATACACAAAATCAATGGATGAAAAGAGGGGAAACGGAGGAGATTACCTCAAGCAACGAGTTGGGAACGATCTCCACGGACAGATCCGACGATTTGGTGGTTGATTTGGTGGGGTGGAGAGAGGGGAGAGAGAAAACCGGGCGCCTTTGGAGGAGAGAAGAGGAACGAGAGGAAGAAAGAAAGAAGAGGGTCGGGCTGGGCGCGCGCGGCGCCCAAACTTAAGTCAATGTGTGGCGCCCTTCCCGGGGGCGCCACACTTCAAAGTGTGGCGCCGGCCGGATCGGCGCCACTCGTGCCGCCACGTCGGATCGGGGTCACCGGCTCGGCGTCGACGGGCCACGTAGGATGGGTGTGTGGCACCAGCGCCAGGGGCGCCACATGGGCATGTGTGGCGCCCTTGAGAGGGGCGCCACACAAAAGGGTTAGATTGGTGAAATAGTTTCGCCGGAGGGTTAGTCTGTGCTTTTCTTCCACTTTTGGGTTATTTTTGTGTAAATCGCCCAACATGTCGTGCGATTTTGGGCGTGCTTGGTAGACTGCATGCAATTTGTGACTCACCGTGTCAGTGAGATGGAACTCACATCTCATTCCTAACGTGCTCTGGTACACAAAATGCACTTCGTTTGATTGGATTGCATCAGTTGGTACCCAAGTGCTACTTTGTTTGGTTGATCGCATGTTTTTCCTAGCCTCACCTATATGACAGCATGGTGATCTTACCTCACCTATCAGAAGACCCCACCATAGCACCGTCATTCATGAGATTAGGCACGTCGGCGATGGCACCACCGGTCACGCCGGTCAAAAGCATAACGACATCGCCGACCACGACGACGAAGACCACCATGACACCATCGGTCACGCCGGTCACAAGCATGGGCACGTCGCCGACCACGAAGATGAAGACCACCGTGGCACTGTCGGTCATGCCGATCACAAGCATGGGCACGTTGCCGACCACGAAGATGAAGACCACCATGGCATCGTCGTTAACGCCGGTCACAAGCATCACCACGTCGCCGACCACGAAGACGAATACCACCATGACACTGTCGTCAGAAGCATCACCATGCCGTTGACCACGAAGACGAAGACCACCAGGACACCGCCGGTCACGCCGGTCACAACCATCACCACGTCGCCGACCACGAAGACAAACACCACCATGACACCGCAGTTCACGGTCGTCACAAGCATAACCATCTCGCCGACGATGAAGCTGAATACCGCAATGACACCGTCGATCACGCCGGTCACAAATATCACCATGTCGCCGACTACGAAGACGAACATCACCAAGCCGCCACCACCATGGATTATCACCTCTCACTTCTCACACAATCATCACCACGTCGCCGTCTATGAAGATGGCACGCGAGAAGTTAAGGAAGAGTACTCCAAACTATATTCACACATACGTACACGTTACACTATACCAACGAGTCATTTATCTATCTACCTATATACACCGAAACAAAAACCCGTCAACATGAAAGTCATGTGGAATGGTGAGATGAACATACTCCTCAAAGGAAATTTCAAACGGTTGACCGTGTGCGACGAATTTGGCAAAATTCTCTTGAGAGTTCATACTCCCTCCGTCCATAAATAGATGCCAAACATTTATTTAAATTCGGATGTATCTATACACTAAACCATGTATAGATACATTCAAATTTAGATTAACTTTTGGCATCTATTTATGGACAGAGGTAGTATAAGAAATTGACGATTTACGACTGACGAAACACGAAACCGATTGTGGGAATTAATTCATATCATTGACACGCATCTTTTTTTTTTTCATGTGCAACTTATTTTGATTCGGAGTATGTTTGTGTTGATTTGAAGAGAGTGTGTGTGTGAAGTAGTGTAAGAGAGAGTGAGTTTAAGGAAGAGCAGATGCAGTCGTTGCATTCGTCGAGCCAAGGAGTTGCGAGAACAGCACATGCTCGCTAGGAACTGCCGAACTAGATGTTCCTCCACGACCTGTTCCAGGGATGCTTTAAAACCTGTGTCACATGAGTGAGTCCAGGCAATCAAACGAATCGAAAATTGCTGGGTGGATGTGAGGCAAGGTGAAACGAGGCTACCCAACGCGTCCTTTACCAAAAACCTGTAAACCTGAAAGTCCATTTGCATATTGCAATCAGGTCCTGCCTAGTATACTCTGGCTGGGTGCACACGCACATATGCGCACCTGCTGCTGCTGCAGGGCGCGAGCGAGCCCTTGGCAAAAGCGAAAGCCACCCGCGCCCACTGCCACACTGCAAAGAAACAAGAAGCGGGGAAGGAGCTGTGGACGAGAAGCATCGTTGTGCTCCGGCCCTCCTCCTGCTCGAGTGCTCGTAGGAGGAAAATCTCTCCCTCCTGTTTTCTAATCCGATCGGAGTACATACGTGGTCTCGCCGTGGAGGCTTTTGCTTTGGCGCAAGTCAAATGGACGGGGGACCCCGGCCGGTGCCCTCGCCGGAACAAGAGAATGCAAGGTGGGTACCCCCTGTTAGCCCCTGTTTCGTTTCTTTGTCGGAAGATTAACTGAAACCTGTGAACTCATAGTGTAATTTACTGTACTTAACTACATACGAGAAGAGTATATCCTTTAGTGCAAGTTAGTCTTTTTACAGTTTGACCAATTACATGTAAAAAAGTGTACTCCATCCGTCACAAAATGTAAGGCATCTAAAGATTGGTCAGAAGTCAAACTTTACTAACTTTGATTAAATATTTAAAAATAATATTTACATCCACAATATCAAATGGACATATTAAGAAAGTATACTTTATGGTGAATCTATTCATGTTGTTTCAGTATTGTAAATTGTTTATATTTTTGTGTATAAACTTGATCAAACATAAAATACGTTGACTTTTGACTAATCCTTAGGCCTTACATTTTTGGACGGAGGGAGTATCAAATAGAAATACAAGAAAAAATGTAGTACTATCTTCGCCTGAAAATAGGTGACTTAGTTTTTGTCTAGATACATCAATATCTAGATACACATTAGTTATATATATAAATGTATCTAGAAATAGTTGAGACACCTGTTTTACACATAGGAAGTAGTATTAGTCCTATCATGTGAAATCCCTTACATACAGAAATAGGAGTTACTCATACCGGGAGGCGTCACATATTGGACCCCTCACATATAGGGCCACTTTGATTTGTAGGATAATGAGAGTAGAAATAGTAAAAACTTAGTATTGCAATTTTGTGTCCACTCAAATTCTACAGAATTCCATCATAGGAAACACAAAAGATTCTGAAAAGCAGGTATGATTGAATGTTGGATTTTCTGTACAATTTAGTGGTAAAGATTCTTAGAAAATAATCCTATGAGAATCGACCTACAAATTACCCGCAAGAAAATCATAATGGTAATTTTTTAAATAATTCTAGAAATTTTATATGTAGTAGTATATCCTTTTTGAATAAAAAAGCCCGTAGATATTATTGATTTCTCCCAAAATTGCCATCTTTGTGCTTCAGCCATGCTGACTGCACAAAAGGAAGAAAAGAAAACACAAATTGTCAGCACAACTTAAACTCGCCACTACTTGTCCTGTCCTCTACTTACTGTAGAAGATCTGCAGCATCAGTCGCTGCCAGTGGCCTGTTTTGACTGCATGTATTGTAGGTCCCACCATTAGCAGCTGCCTCACCTCACTTCACTCATCACTGATGAGAACAACTCCAATAATATAGCGGATTATTGGCTATAAGCAAGATGTCATGTCATCTATAGCTAACACATAGCTAATAAGTACAATAGTTGGCTATAAAGATGTACTACTTTTCAATGGAGGACCCACCTTTCATTCACATAACTTGCATAGGAGCACGTGCTAGAGCTAGTTCTTGCATAAGAGCCCACTTACATTCTCTCTCATCTTCTTCTCCTCCAACTAGACACGAATATATTATTTTAATCCTTATAGCCGACTAGGACTTATTGTACTTGCTCTGACACTGCGCCAAGTTCATTTACTAATAAGGGCATCTCCAACGGGCCGACGCATATTTATGTCCGTTTGCGTCGGGATGTCCGCATGTCCGTATGCGTCTGCCCTTTCTCTAGCCGCACAGATGCATTTATTTGACCACATGCGTGATTAGAGAGGAGAGAGAGGGAAAGATTTCTTTTTTGTGTGGCTAGGAATGAGCGCATGCCTGATTAAAGGAGGAGAGAGGGGGAAAGATTCTTTTTGTATGGTTAGGAATGAGCGCATGCGTGATTAAAGGAGGAGAGAGAGGGCTGCATGCAGCCCAACCGGACACAAACGGACGCGTCCGCATAGACACATTTCTGGCGCATATTTGCGTCAGGACATGACGCTGCGGACGTTTTTCGTCTAGCCGTTAGAGCGTATTTTTGTCCGCGCAGACGCAAACGGAGAAAAATTTATGTTTTCATCGTCCCGTTAAAGATGCCCTAAGGAATGATAATTCAGGCTGAGAGATACAAGCCTGCACGCTGCGACTCTGACGCCTTGACGGTGCGTAAGTATCTGCGAACAGCCAGCTTTAAGTTTTCTTAGGGCATTTAGAGTAACTACATACAAATAAAATTATGGTGCAATAAAATTTAGTTCAAATTTTTTATGTCTACAGTAATTATTTTTAACACATAATATGGTAATTATGCTACAGTTCCCTGACTTTGCCACCTTCTTTTCCCTGACTTTGCTCCTCAACGTTAGAGGAGACGGTTCCAATGTATATCGGATATCCAAAATTGGTCGCGCACACTTAATAGTCGTTGACCGCGCGTCCGTTTACGTCTGGTGTGTTCTGCGGGTAACATATTTTTTTGCCAACAATATTTTTCCTTCACCAAGTAAAAAGTAAAATACTACAAACTAAGCAGAAGCAAGGCCTAAGCATAAATATACCCGACGGTCCGGCCCCGTCGTTGCGTCCTCCCTCCTATGCTTCTCCGCCGCCCGCCGTGCGGTCGTTAGAGCTCGGTGAGCCGCCGGGTCCTCTTGCAGGCGTTGCCGCTACCGTTCATGGCATCCTCGGTCTTCTTGAGCGTCTCGAAGGAGTCAACTAACACGCTCTACTCTGCCGCCCTCTCCTTCGGGGTAGGCTCATTAGGGTCATCAGAGGACCAATTGTGGTGACCCTGCATACCACTGCATGTTGTAGTATGCCAGTCGTTGATATAACATTCGCGAAGTACCATTCCGCAAATATTACATCCCTCAGAGTAGTACAACAGAACATAGCAGGGTCCATAACTCATTCACATATTATTACAACTAACATACACAAGTCGTCTCGGAGCTCCTCTTGGGTCCTGAGAGGATAACTCCTGGGTTCGAGGCGAACCCAACTTAGCTTACAATACCATAGTCTCATTAACTAAGCATTTATTTAATCGAGCAGCTACATGGTAAGAGTTTGTGCTGCTCGACTACTACTACTCCTCAGATATCTCTAGGCTTGTTCTCCTCCGGAAGCCTCCCCGGATCCGTAGACGATGATGTAGTCTACACCTTCAACACCTCCTGAGAGGTCAGGTTCTTCATAGCCGATGATCTCGGCTCCTTCATTGTTGTCGTAGTCCTCCTCCGGACGATTCGGACAATCTAAGCATGGGATTTAAGAGTGGTATGAGTACGAGCGTACTCAACAAGTTCATTATAGATAAGAGGTGTTTAATGCACTAGCTACGATATTAGACCGGAAAGTCTAATACCAATGCAAGTTTTGATAAACATTTCTTCAAGAGATTGCTTTTATTTCAAAGAGCTATGTCCGTCAGCCTTCACCGGTTTACTAGAACTTCATGGAGCTCCTTTCCGGCCGCGTTCGCAGTTCCTCAATCCCGAACAGGAGTGACAGTCACGGTTCTTTACACTCGCAGAGGTGTGTTGCTTTACCCATAAGAGATCTTAACCTTGGTGCCAACCGGCAGCTTTCCCGTCCACACTTCCTTCGGTGTGAGGCCCGGTATAAGGTCTAGCCAATCATGTTCCTCCGCTACCTCGAACACCCACCCTTTGTTGCATGCGCCGACCCCGGGTCCACGTCGGTCCCATTATTCCCGTAATTTCGGGGTGGACCCCGACCACGACAACAAGGCTCGGGCTCTTACCATACACTCCTACGCCGGTGGCTGCAACCCATCATAGACCGCATTACCGTGGGGAATTAGAATGGGATCCCCACCCTCCGGTTGTTCCGCAAGACACAACTCGCTACGACAAGCAATGCTTTACCGTGGGGAATTAGAATGGGATCCCCACCCTCCGGTTGTTCCGCCGTACACAACTCGCTACGGTAAGCGCATCCGTTGATGAACGAGAGGTGGAAACACTTTTGACTACTCCGTCCCACTCCGGATCTTATGGTTAACACGGGTATTACGGCACAAGAATCACTGGCGACATTTGTTGTTTAATCCTAGATGGATATAAACCCGTGCAATGGAACCTCCACCATATCAACACATTCCATGGTTCCATTGCCCACCACTTAGTCATATTCATAGTTATGAAAATAGTGGTTTTGATTTTTGTGCAATAGTGATAACCATAATACACTACAAGAAAAGTTGCCATGGCCGACGAAGTTGAAGT
>NC_061514.1:274266684-274323011 GCF_022539505.1 Lolium rigidum | reverse complement strand
CCTTTCTAAAATCTACCCCTCGATCGTCTCTAAACCTGGGACATTACACCAATCGATGTCGGAGGAGTCATCCTCTGCGGTGGCCGCCTCCCTGCGGCGTTCCATCTCGGCGTCGAACGCTGCGTGGGCCGCCTACTCCTCCTGTGCTTCCCGCTTTGGATCAGCCATGAACTTCGCTCCATGGCCACGTCGAGGACGTTGTCCGTGCTTTCGTCGTCCTCCAACTCCTCGTTGAAGCTCTCGACCGGGGGAGGTGGAGTCGGGGGTGGAGGCGCAGTAGCCTGGCCGCGCCTAGCACTGCTTATGGCAAAGGCAGAGGGCTGTGTGGAGGTGGCACTACGGTGGAGATTGTGCGGCCCAAGGTTTTTTGTGTGGGATGAGATGCGCGCGCCCCTTTATATACGCCGAAGGCAGACGAGGGGCGCGGGACGCGTGGCATCACCATTACTCATTCGCAGAGGTGGGCGGCGCCGCTCGGCACGCGAGGCATCATCATTAATGTGCTGCAGACTGCCGAAGCGACGTCTCGCCACCAGTACTGGTGCGCCTGAGAAGACGCATCAAGCCAGGGTCGCTGCTAGGCGGGCGCGACGAAACACCCGCCAAACGCGAGCGGGCACTCGACACGTCCGAGCAGCGCCGCAGAGACGCATCAAGGGTGCATATTTGAGTCAGGTGCGTGTCTCCGTGGACAGCCAATCATTATGCATCGAGCCGTTGTGGTTGATCCAGACGCATTTTTCGACCGGCGCGTAAACGCAAACAATCGGTCAACTTCCGTTTATGTTACCCGTTGGAGATGCCCTGAGTCGTAATTTTTTGTGCTGATTGGGGGTTAACAATGCCAGAAGCTTATGTACCTGCAGCCGTTTGAAGCGGGGCGAATGGGCCATATCAATTTGGGCTTTTGCAGACTTTTTTTTAAAACGATCGCTTTTGCAAGTTGTGCTGCTGCCCTAATTCATGATATGTTGTTCATTCTTTTAAAAAAATGGAAGCATAGTCCTGGCCTCTGCATCAATTGATGTATACTGCTGTTGGTCTATTGTTGATCTGTTGGTATTTAAGAAAGTTTAGGGATCCTCGGTTTAAAAGATTTAGGCTCTTTAAAGATGAAGTTTTTTACTTAGCTAGCTATTTAAATTGGCTTTGGATCGTCGACAGTTTTGAGAAGAGGACATAGCCAAATGGTGGCGCTTGCCGGCTTTGCAAAGCACGACGGAATCGTGGATCACCTTTTTATTAATTGTCATTAGACTATAAGGTTTGGGGCTTCATCAAGGCAATTGGTGGAAAATCATGATGAAGCGGAAGGATTCCTTCGTCAACCTCGAGTCGTGGAAAATCTTGGATGAAATAGACGCACGTCGTGAACCGAAGCTAGTGGTTTTTTACGGACGCTAAATTCATGAGTAACTTACTAGGAGAGTAGATCATTTTGTAACTTAACTCCTTTACTCTCCTGTAAAGTTCTTATCTTAACTAGAAGTTTAGGGCTTTTAGAGCATCTCCAGCCGCGTCCCCTAAAGCGTCCCCCAAAGGGATTTGGGGCGCGCCGGACCAAAAAACCGTTCTAGCCGCGTCCCCGAAAACCCATTTTTGTCCAGTGTGCGCCGATACGGTGTCCGGCGCCCCGAGCCCGTCCCCGTCCCACAGGGGACGCACCGGGGACGCCGGACACACCGAAAAGCGAGGCGGGGAGTGGCGGGGCCGACTCATCAGCGGCACAATAAATTTTAACCTAACCGTCGCCTACCTCGCGACGAAAGTTATTGGCGCGCAGCGACGGTGCAGTTCTCGCAGAGCCGCAGCGACGCATCCCGTCGCGCCTAGCTCTGCGTGCCGGCGTTAATGAGCGCCACCGCTCCTCCGCCTCCCTCCGGCCTATAAAAAGGGGCGCCTCTCATCGTCCCTCTCACACACAAACCCTAGCGCCTCTCTCCCAAACCCTAGCCACCACCATCTCAACAAGACTCGACGCTATGTCTGGTAGAGGCGGAGGCCGACCTCGCGGCCGTGGTCGTGGTCGTGGTCGTGGTCGTGGTCGTGGCCGCGGCAGAGCTGAACGCTCGCCGTCGCCTCCCACGCCGTCGGCTTCCTCGTCGGAGATGGACGTGGAGCCGGACGTGCTGTTCGAGTTCGTCCTCGTCCTCAAGGGCGACCCGCGCGGCATCCAGATGCTGCCGGACTCCTTCGCCGACTACGTCGCCGGCGACGACCGCCCGCGCACGATGCATCTGCGGGAGGCAGCGTGCGGCTACTACCGGTGGATCGTCGACGTGATCTACGACGCTCGCGGCAAGATGTACCTCAACATCGGCTGGGAGAAGTTCGCGCGGCACCATAGCCTCGAAGCCGGCTTCATACTCCTGTTCTCCTACTTCGGCGACAGGGACATGAGCGTCAAGGTCTTCGACGAGACGCGCTGCCGCCGGGACTACCACGGCGATAGCACCGATGAGGAGGACGACTGAGTGTTGTTTCTTCGCAGCGAACACGTGCACGGAAGTTTCTGGATGTTCGCCTCATCGGTAGAACCAATAAGGGCACTATCCTCCCGCTGGATTTTCCAGTTTAGCTGACTGGGTGTGCCCTCGAGTGTTCTTTCTTAGCAGCGACCACAGGAAACCTTCGATGCACGACCTAGTTAGGTTTAGTTTCTTTGCAAAATTTTATATTTGTGTCCACGACGGTTCAAACTATGTATTAGTTTGTGGAAAACCATGTTCCAAACTGTGTCTTCGTGTAAACCACGTTCCCAATTATGTATTAGTTTGTGGAAATTTAAATAAAAATGTTAAAAAAAGTTTTCTAAATGTTTGGGGGAGGCGTTTGTGGGACGCGGCTGGGGAGCGACGTCCCCCAAAGGCGGCACGAACAAAACACGTCCCCCGAACGCTCAATCCGGCGCAGTTTGGGGGACGCAGCTGGAGATGCTCTTACACGCTACAATTTTGTGATCTTGCTTTACTTGGGGCAGTTTGGTAGCCTAGTCACCCTTTGGCTCGCATGTGCCCTGTAGTTTTTGGATCGTTTGGTTTCCGTGCTCCTCCGTGTTGTCCGATCGCACGGTTCTTAGAGCACCTCTAGTACAGGTCTAGGAGGAACGTCCAGTTTGACAGTTTCTCCAGGAACAGGCCCTGGGGAGACAAAAATCGACAACACCGTTCGCGTGAGCGCTTCGCCTTGGCATGGAGGGAGAATGCGAAATCCGAGCGGCGTTGCGCGACAAAGGTAGGGGTAACCTCCCTCTTCGGTTACCCTCTCCATTAACTGAAGGGTTCGAAGCATAGAAACTAAAAAAATTCTACCGCAATAATGAATAAAACCAAGATCCAATTTATGGAAAAACCAAGATCTAATCTATGAGATAGGTGCAACGAGATAGATGAGAAACTAACTCTCGAAGTTCCAAAGCCTTAACGAGATCAGATCTCGTGGTTGATGAAGAAGTTCCTTCCGGAGGTGTGATCGGGCAGCACTTCCGTACTCGGTCACACGTATGGAGTCGATATAGACGTTCCTCTCCCCGTTCTAGCGGGCAGCAGATGTAGTAGATCCCCTCGGAATCCCAGTAGCACGACGGCGTGGCGATGGCGGTGGAGGAAAATTCCCGCAGGGCTTCGCCAAAGCCTGCGCAGGAAGAAGAAGTAGGAGGGAGAGGTGGCGTCTAGGATTAGGGGGGAAGGAGTCAGTTGCGCCCCTGCCCCCTCCCCTCTTTATATAGGGGGAGGGCCGGCTAGGGTTGCCTTGGCCCCTCCTCCAACGCCTTGGGCGGCGCAAGGGAGGGGGAAACTTGCCCCCACAAGTCCCCCCTTTGGATCTAGGGTTTCCCCTTATCCCTTGGGGGTGGTCAGCTTAGGCCTTAATGCATGATGCGCCTGGCCCATTAGGGATGGGCTTCATCCCCCTCGGCTCATGTGGCCCCTCCAGGGGTCGTGAGCCCACCAGTGGCCCCTCTGGAACCTTCTAGAAACACTCAGGTCTTCCACCGAAATATTCCTGAACTTTTTCGAACCCCGGAAAATAACTTTTCTTACATGAATTTTATTCTCTGGACCATTTCGGACCTCCTCGTGATGTCCTGGATCCCATCCGAGACTCCGAACAACATTCGGTCTCCAACTCATATTCCATATCTACTTAAACAACATTGAACCTTAAGTGTGTCACACTGCAGTTCGTGAACTATGCAGACATGATCGAGACACCTATCCGATCAATAACCAATATCGGGACCTGTAGATTCATAATGTCTACCACATATTCAATGATGACTTCGTGATCGAAAGAACCATAAACATACGATACCGATTTTCTTTGTAGCTAGATAATTTACTTATCCGAGGTTCGATCATCGGTATCTCCATACCTAGTTCAACCTCGTTACTGATAAGTACTCTTTACTCGTACCGTGATATGTCATCCCTTGTGACCTAGTCACATGCTTGCAAGCTAATTGGATTCCATTCCACCGAGAGGGCCCAGAGTATATCTATCCGTCATTTGGATGGACAAATCTCACTCTTCATCCATGCGCATCAACTCATACTTTCAGAATACCCAATGCCACCTTTATAACCACCCGCATTACGAAGTGGCGTTTGATGTCAATAAAGCATCCCTCTGGTGTTGGTGATTAACATGATCTCATGGTCGAAGGATTAGGTTACTATGTATTTCAAAGCTTATAGCAAGACGAACCTAAAGACTTGATCTTATGCTATGCTTAATATGGGTGTGTGACCATCACATCATTCTCCTAATGATATGATCCTGTTATTAATAACATCCAATGTTCATGATCAGAAAACCATGATCATCTATTAATCAACAAGCTAGTTAAACAAGAGGCTTACTAGGGACTCTGTTATGTTTACAAAACACACAAGTATTAATGTTTCATGTTAATACAATTATAGCATGGGGTGCAAATATTTATCAAAAACACAAAAGTATAATAATAACTGATGACCCACAAGTATAGGGGGTGTATCGTAGTATCTTCGATAAGTAAGAATGTCGATCCCAACGAGTAGCAGAAGGTGTTGACAAGCAGTTTCGATGAAGGATTCACTGTAAATGCTCACAGACAAGTATTCGAGGGGTTTTGATGTAACAGATGAATAAAGTACGAGTGAGTAAAGTGCGAGAGTAATAATTGCAGCGAGTGGCCCAATCCTTTTTAGCACAAAGGACAAGCCGGTTTGTTTACTTATAATAACCAAACGTTCTCGAGGACACACGGGATTTTAGTCTAGTGCTTTCGCTACATACGGCTAATTAATCTTCATTGTTTTGATAAGTGTTGTGTGGGTGAACCTATGCTAATGTACCGCCCTTCCTAGGACTAATACAAACTTGTGATTATACCCCTTGCAAGCATCCGCAACTACAAGAAAGTAATTAAGATAAATCTAACCACAGACCTTAAACTCGAGATCCCGCTATCCCTCCCGCATCGATATACCAATGGAGGCTCGGGTTTCGTCACTCCGGCAACCCCGCAATTGGCAAACGAGTACAAGATGCATTCCCCTAGGCCCATAAAGGTGAAGTGTCGTGTAGTCGACGTTCACACGACACCACTAGAAGAATAACACCACAACTTAAATATCATAACATTGAATATTACTCAACCATACTTCACTACTAACATTTAGACTTCACCCATGTCCTCAAGAACTAAACGAACTACTCACGAGACATCATATGGAACATGATCAGATGTGATATTTTGATGAATAACAATCTGAACATAAACCTTGGTTCAACGGTTTCACTCAATAGCATCAATAACAAGTAGAAATCAACACCGGGAGAGTTTCCCCTATCAAACAATCAAGATCAAACCAAAATTGTTACAGCGGTGACGGCGTGCAGCGGTGGAGACGGCGGTGATGATGATGAAGATGATGATGATGGTGATGGAGATGATGTCCAGCTCGATGACGGTGACGATGGCGTCGATTTCCACCTCCAGGAGGGAATTTCCCCGACGGATCTCAGCCTGCCGGAGAGCTCTTTTCTCTCTGGTGTTCTCCGCCCCGCAGAGGCGGTTGTGGCTCTTCGCGATGTACCCCTGGAGCTTAGGTTTTCGGGACGAAGGCGTACGCGAAGAAAAGGAGGCGAGAGGGGGCTGTGGGCCCCCTCCTCACAGGGCGGCGCGGCCAGGCCTTGGGCCGCGCCGGCCTATGAGGTGGACCCACCTCGGGTCCCCTCGGCTCCCCCTTCTGGCTCCCTTCGTCATCTGGAAAAATAGGATTTTTCATATAATTTCCGTCAACTGTTGATCTTCCGAAATATTGCATTCTAACGGTGCTTTTTCCAAGCAGAATCCCGGCTCCGTGGCGATCCTCCAATAATCATGAAACATGCAAAATAGATGAAATAACATAATTATTATCTCCAAATATGAAATATATCAATGAATAACAACAAATTATGATATAAAATAGTGATGCAAATTGGACGTATCAACTCCCCCCAAGCTTAGACTTCGCTTGTCCCCAAGCGAAACTGAACTCGGTAAACAGGACCACATGTTTATGGAGTGAAGAGTCGATAAATCAAATACGGACAAGAAGCATCATATTCATTCACACAAGACATTCTAGTAAACAACTTCCTCATATAACTCAACTTGAAACAAGTATAAGGTAATCACAAATAAAGGTGCATAAGAAATCATAGTTGGTGATGGCAAACTTTGTTCTTGGTCAGAGAACAGTTAACAGATTATACTTATCTATTGAGCAGCGCTTTCATATTAAAGCTTATGGTAAACTTGCATACTCAATCATAGTGATCATTGATAACTTTCAAACCTATATTCATTCATATAAAACTTGTACTAAACAAGGAAGAGTAAAAGACATGATGAAGCAAATCACAATATAATGGTTTGATCACAACAACTCAAATGCTTGCTTGAGATGGAGGGAAATAGATTTACTGACTCAACATAAAGTAAAAGACAGAGCCCTTCGCAGAGGGAGCAGTGGATTAAATCATGTGCTAGAGCTTTTTCAGTTTTGAAATCATATAAAGAGAATAAAAGTAATATTTTGAGAGGTGTTTGTTGTTGTCAACGATCGGTAGCGGGTACTCTAACCCCTTGCCAAACAGACCTCCAAAGAGCGGCTCCCATGAAGGACGTTATCTCTACCGAGCAAGGTAGATGATCCCTCTTCTCTTTTGTTTACACATGTACTTTAGTTTATTTAAGGATGACACTCCCCCCAACCTTTGCTTACACAAGCCATGGCTAACCGAATCCTCGGGTGCCTTCCAACAATCTCATACCATGGAGGAGTGTCTATTGCAAAATTAAGTTGCTTACTGATGAATCAGGGCAAAACATGTGAAGAGAATTATTAATGAAAGTTGATTAATTGGGGCTGGGAACCCCGTTGCGAGCTCTTTTTGCAAAATTATAGGATAAGTGGATGAAGCCACTAGTCCATTAGTGGAAGCTGCCTAACAAGACTGAAAGATAAAACACCACATACTTCCTCATGAGCTATAAAACATTGACACAAATAAGAAGTAATAAATTTTGAATTGTTTAAAGGTAGCACATGAAGTATTTACTTGGAATGGCAGGGAAATACCACATAGTAGGTAGTTATGGTGGACACTGATGGCATAGGTTTGGTTTAAGGGTTTGGATGCACGAGAAGTATTCCTTCTCGGTACAGGTCTTTGGCTAGCAAGGTTAATTAGCAAGCATAAGAGTTGAGGGAAACAAACAAATATACATGTGATAGAAACAATCATGCATCTTCCTTGTAAGCACAAACAATTTTAACTTCAGAATAATAAGCTATGAGCTAACAAGAAAGGAAGACAATGAAACAACTATATATATTTCTCTTTTCTACTTAAACCTCAAGGTGTTGTTGCTATTGACCAATGCTAAGTTTGCCAAAACCAAATAGATTTACTCAATGCTCCCAAAGTGGTACCAATACTAAAATCAAGATCAATCATATAATAGAAATTGCAAACTAAAATAAGGTGTGCAATATGTAAATGATAAGACTTCTCATTAATATTTCATAACGATAACTCACACCAAGGGATACATAGACAACCGACTAAAGGAGAGATACTTCCACACTGCAACAAATCTTATATGATAACTTACCTACTCATGATATGACACTACTTGATAGTAAAAAGTAAAAGGTCGTGATGATGTGATACCGCGGCACTCCCCCAAGCTTGAACAAGCCAAGGGGATGCCAATACTGATGATGAATTACTCCTTCGGCGATGGTGATGATGAATTTCCATCATCAGACTTCCAAGGAAGAGGCTCTCCATCAACAAACGACATCTTGGTCTCGGGAATCCTGAAACTAGCAGCATGGCTTATGTGTTTAAACCTGTTTTCATACTCACAGTTCTGATTCTGAACGTCATAGAGTTGAACTTGGAGTTTGTTGGTGGTGTCGTGAAGTCAGAGGATGTCGCCCCATAGCTTTGCAGTTTCCTTCTCGTGTTCAGCAATGAGTTCAGACACAATCTTGTGGAAGATATCCACCTAACGCTCAGCCATCTTTTTGTAGTTGAAGACCTCTTATTCTAGCTTCCCCATCCTGTCTTCCAAGCTTCCTTCTCCTTTAGGACCCTGGACATCTTTGATCTGCAGCTCCCCATCAACGAGCAGCAACTCCTTGGGATGCATCCTCAGCTCGTTCATGTACAAGTTGTCAACGTCCTTGCAGGAGCTGCCCTTCGGAGTTTCTGGCGAAGACATGATACCTCTAGATCCGAAGAAAATCCTGGCAGTAACAACTCGAAACAAAACGCGTCGAGAAAACGATATACGGACCTCCAGGGGTCCGGGGGATTATATAGCAGGAATTTTTATGTCATAAGGAAAGTACCAGGTCGAACCGGAGTCGGAAAGGGGCGACGAGGCGGCCAGCTCATAGGGCGGCGCGGGCCAAGGCCTGGCCGCGCCGGCCTATGGGGGAACGCCCTCGTGCGTCTCCTCCACTCCGTTTCGATCTCGTAGTTTTTCATATTTTCCAAAAACAGCAAAAACATCGTTCGAAAAGTAAATCGCGAACTTTTTATTACCTGTACTGTTACCTATTCAAAGTCGAGTTCTGGCGGACTGTCAATTTGACCTTTGATGAAAGCCTCTTGTGTTTCCACTCGAATAACATCAACATCAACATTATAAGAATCACCTGAGATATAATTCTTGAGTCTTTGTCCATTCACCACTTGCGTGGCATTGCCTTGGAGAGAACTAATTTTAATTGCTCCTGAACGATACACCTCCTCAACAACATATGGTCCTTCCCATTTCGAGAGTAATTTCCCGCAAAGAATCCGAGACGAGACCGATACAATAGGACTTTATCCCCAATATTAAACTCTCTTTTGATAATCCTTCTATCATGCCATTTCTTAACTTTCTCTTTAAAGAGTTTAGCATTTTCATAAGCTTCACTTCTCCATTCATCTACATAACTTAATTGCAGCAACCTCTTATTACCGGCTAGTTTAGGATCTTTATTTAGTTCTCTAACAGCCCAATAAGCTTTGTGCTCTAGTTCTAAAGGTAAATGACAAGCTTTTCCATAAACCATTTTATAAGGTGACATTCCCATGGGATTTTTATAAGCAGTTCTATAAGCCCATAGTGCTTCCTTCAATTTACTAGCCCAATTCTTTCTAGTTTTATTGCAAGATAGATTTAATTTCTCTATTTGATAGTTCTACTTGCCCACTAGTTTGAGGATGATAAGCGGAAGCAATTCTATGATTAATACCATATTTAGCAAGAGTTTTTCTAAAACCACCATGAATAAAATGAGAACCTCCATCCGTCATAATATATCTAGGCACTCCAAATCTAGGAAAAATAATGTCTAAAAGCATTCTTAAAGAGGTCTCACCATCAACACTTTTTGCAGGTATGGCTTCCACCCATTTAGTAACATAATCAACAACAACAAGTATATGAGTGTTACCTTCTCAAGAGGGAAAAGGTCCCATGAAGTCAAATCCCCAACAATCAAACGGTTCAATAACAAGAGTATAATTCATAGGCATTTCATTGCGTCCGGAGATATTACCAACCCTTTGACATTCATCACAAGATAAAATAAACTTCCTTGCATCTTTGAAGAGAGTTGGCCAATAAAAACCTGATTGTAGAACCTTTTGCGCGGTTCTATCTCCGGCGTGATGTCCTCCATAAGCACTACCATGACACTTACTCAATATCTCTTGTTGTTCATATTCGGGAACACACCTTCGCAAAATACCATCCACTCCTTCTTTATACAAGTGTGGGTCATCCCAAAAATAATGCCTCAAGTCATAAAAGAATTTCCTCCTTTGCTGAGTGATACGTCCAATTTGCATCACTATTTTATATCATAATTTGCTGTTATTCATTGATATATTTCATATTTGGAGATGATACTTATGTTATTTCATCTATTTTGCATGTTTCATGATTATTGGAGGATCGCGCACCGGAGCTAGGATTCTGCTGGAAAAGCACCGTCATAATGCAATATTTCGGAAGATCAACAGTTGACGGAAATTATATGGAAAATCCTATTTTTCCAGATGACGAAGGGAGCCAGAAGGGGGAGCCGAGCAGGGCCGCCATGGGCCCCCTCACAGGCCGGCGCGGGCCCTGCCCTGGCCGCGCCGCCCTGTGAGGAGGGGGCTCACAGCCCCCTCTCGCCTCCTTTTCTTCGCGTACGCCTTCGTCCCGAAAACCTAAGCTCCAAGGGGTACGTCGCGAAGAGCCACAGCCGCCTCTGCGGGGCGGAGAACACCAGAGAGAAAAGAGCTCTCCGGCAGGCTGAGATCCGCTGGGGAAATTCCCTCCCGGAGGGGGAAATCGACGCCATCGTCACCGTCATCGAGCTGGACATCATCTCCTTCACCATCATCATCATCTTCATCATCATCACCGCCGTCTCCACCGCTACACCTCGTCACCGCTGTAACAATTTGGGTTTGATCTTGATTGTTTGATAGGGGAAACTCTCCCGGTGTTGATTTCTACTTGTTATTGATGCTATTGAGTGAAACCGTTGAACCAAGGTTTATGTTCAGATTGTTATTCATCATTATATCACCTCTGATCATGTTCCATATGATGTCTCGTGAGTAGTTCGTTTAGTTCTTGAGGACATGGGTGAAGTCTAAATGTTAGTAGTGAAGTATGGTTGAGTAATATTCAATGTTATGATATTTAAGTTGTGGTGTTATTCTTCTAGTGGTGTCGTGTGAACGTCGACTACACGACACTTCACCTTTATGGGCCTAGGGGGATGCATCTTGTACTCGTTTGCCAATTGCGGGGTTGCCGGAGTGACAGAAACCTGAGCCCCCGTTGGTATATCGATGCAGGAGGGATAGCAGGATCTCAGAGTTTAAGGTCTGTGGTTAGATTTATCTTAATTACTTTCTTGTAGTTGCGGATGCTTGCAAGGGGTATAATCACAAGTATTTATTCGTCCTAGGAAGGGCGGTACATTAGCATAGGTTCACCCACACAACACTTATCAAAACAATGAAGATTAATTAGCCGTATGTAGCGAAAGAACTAGACTAAAATCCCGTGTGTCCTCGAGAACGTTTGGTCATTATAAGTAAACAAACCGGCTTGTCCTTTGTGCTAAAAATGATTGGGCCACTCGCTGCAATTATTACTCTCGCACTTTACTTACTCGTACTTTATTCATCTGTTACATCAAAACCCCCGAATACTTGTCCGTGAGCATTTACGGTGAATCCTTCATCGAAACTGCTTGTCAACATCTTCTGCTCCTCGTTGGGATCGACATTCTTACTTATCGAAGATACTACGATACACCCCCTATACTTGTGGGTCATCAAGACTATTTTCTGGCGCCGTTACCGGGGAGTGAAGCGCTATTGGTAAGTGGAATTGGTAAGGGAAATTTCTACTCGTTTGTGCTGATTTTATTTCCGCCTGTCGCTATAATTCATTATGGAGAGATCTTCTCTTGAGTGTTTATTTGGGAAATCTACTACTACTGCAAAGGTAGTGGATGAGGCGCCGGTAAGGAAGAAATACCATACAAAATACCTATGAAAATTATTGAACGCGTAATGGGTAACCGCTATACAGGGGATGGAACTGTCCACCCTGGAGATCATTTATTGTTCTTACATGAATTATGCGGTTTATTCAAGTGTGCAGGTATTGCTATGGATGAAGTGAGGAAGAAACTATTCTCTGTATCGCTGTCTGGTAAAGCAGCGCATTGGTATAAATTACTGGATAATGGGGATTCTCTTGAATGGAATGATATTGTGCCCCGGTTTTATTCTAAGGTCTATCCTCCAAGTGAGATTCACAAGGATCGGAATCGCATATATACTTTTTGGCCTCATGAAGGAGAGAGTATTGCCCAAGCGTGGGGGAGATTGAAGTCTTTAATGCTCAAATGCCCCATTCATGAGCTTCCTGGTAATATTATTATTGATAATTTCTATGCAAGACTTTCTTTTCAAGACAAGACCTTGCTTGGATACTTCTTGTTCTGGATCATTTACACGCAATAAGGAAGAGTTTAAAAGGGACCTTCTTAATCGGATCCAAGAAAATGCTGAAGGATGGGAGAACGACAAGGATAGAGAATCGGGTATAAATTATGATTATAAATGCATTGAAGCTTTTATGGATACCGATAAATTTCGTAATATGAGTGCTACTTATGGTCTTGATTCTCAAGTTTCTGCAAATCTTTATAAAGCTTTTGCTTCTCATTATGAATTGCCTAAGAAGAACTTTGATAAGTATCATGAACCGTATAAAGATAAAATTGATTCATCTATAAATAAATGTGTGGTAGTTGAAACTGTTGATCATGTTATTCCTGAAGCTTATATTGAAAAAACTCCTTTCCCTGGCAAAATGAAGGAGTGCTCTGTTATAAATAGTGCAGTTCATAAAAGTGAAAAGAAACCTATAGAACCTGAAGAACAAATAAAAGTTGAACCTGCTGTTGCAATAATTAAAGATCTTGTGACTGAAAATGTAGAAGATGGTCATATTATTTTCTGTGAAGATGCCTCTAATATTGTTTCGCATCCTAATAAGTTTAGGAAAGCTAGTGTTCCTATGCTCTCTGTTAGAATTGGTGATCATTGTTATTATGGTTTATGTGATATTGGTGCAAGTATTAGTGCTATTCCTTATGAGCTTTACACGGAGATCATGCACGAAATTGGTTCTTGTGAACTTGAAGATATTGATGTGGTTATTCGGCTGGCTAATAGAGAAACTATCTCTCCAATTGGTATTATTCGAGATGTGGAAGTTCTATGTGGTAAGATTAAATATCCTGCTGACTTTTTGGTACTTGGTTCTGCTGCTAGTAAATATTGTCCTATCATTTTTGGTAGACCTTTTCTAAATACTTGTGGAGCTATTATAGATTGCAAGAAAGAGAAAATTTTGACTAAATTTGTTGGTGAATCTTATGAGTTTAACTTCTCTAAATTTACCAAAACTCCTTATAAAATTGATTCGCCTAATAGTGATTTTAAAGTTGAAAAGTGTGCATCTATTGCTCTTGCTCCTAGTAATCCTTTGCAGCAACATTTGGAGAATAGTGAGAGTGAATTTTTTAGGGAAGAAAGAGACGAGCTTGATGAAATTTTCCTTCGTCAACCTATTCTTAAGCATGATTTACCGGTAGAAGACTTGGGTACAACACCACCACCAAAGGAAGATCCTGTCTTTGATTTAAAACCATTGCCTAATAATCTTAAATATGCTCATATTGATGATAAGAAAATATATCCTGTTATTATTAGTTCTAAGCTTTCAGAGTTTGAAGAAGAAAGGTTATTGGAAATACTGAAGAAACACCGAGGTGCTATTGGCTACACTCTTGATGACTTGAAGGGGATTTCTCCTCTATTTGCCAACACGCCATTAATATGGAAGATGATGCGAAGCCTGTTGTTGAACCTCAGCGTCGTCTAATTCCTAAGATGAAGGATGTGGTAAGAAATGAGGTATTAAGACTCCTTGAAGCTGGTATTATATATCATATTGCTGATAGTAGATGGGTTAGTCCTGTGCATTGTGTTCCTAAGAAAGGAGGAATGATTGTTGTGCCTAATGATAATGATGAGCTCATACCTTAAAGAGTAGTTGTAGGGTATAGAATGTGCATTGATTATCGAAAAGTTAATAAGGTTACTAAGAAAGATCATTACCCTTTACCATTTATTGATCAAATGTTAGAAAGGTTATCTAAAAATACTCATTTTTGCTTTCTTGATGGTTATTCTGGATTTTCACAAATTGCTGTTAAAACTAAAGATCAAGAGAAAACCACTTTCACTTGTCCCTATGGAACTTATGCTTATAGACGTATGCCTTTTGGTTTATGTAATGCTCCTGCTACTTTTCAAAGATGCATGTCTGCTATTTTTCATGGCTTTTGTGAGAGTATTGTAGAGGTATTCATGGATGATTTTTCCGTCTATGGAAATTCTTTTGATAGTTGCTTGCGAAACCTTGATAAAGTTTTGCAGAGATGTGAAGAAACTAACCTTGTTCTTAATTGGGAGAAATGCCACTTTATGGTTAATGAAGGAATTGTATTGGGACATAAAATTTCTGAGAGAGGTATTGAAGTTGATAGAGCTAAAGTTGAAGCAATTGAGAAGATGCCCTATCCTAGGGATGTTAAAGGTATTCGTAGTGTTCTTGGTCATGGCTGGGTTTTATAGGAGGTTTATTAAAGACTTCTCCAAGATTTCAAAGCCTCTTACTAATCTTCTTCAAAAAGATGTACCTTTTGTTTTTGATGATGATTGTAAGGAAGCTTTTGAAACTCTAAAGAAAGCCTTAACAACTGCTCCTATAGTTGAACCTCCTGATTGGAACTTACCATTTGAAATTATGTGCGATGCTAGTGATTTTGCTGTAGGCGCTGTTCTTGGACAGCGAGTAGATAAAAAACTGAATGTTATTCATTATGCTAGTAAAACTCTTGATGCTGCTCAAAGAAATTATGCTACAACCGAAAAAGAATTGTTAGCTGTAGTCTTTGCTTGTGATAAGTTTAGATCTTATATCGTTGATTCAAAAGTTACGATTCATACTGATCATGCTGCAATTAAATACCTTATGACAAAGAAAGATGCTAAACCAAGACTTATTAGATGGGTACTTCTTTTGCAAGAATTTGATTTACATATTGTAGATAGGAAAGGTGCTGATAATCCTGTTGCTGATAATTTGTCTAGATTGGAAAATATTGCTTATGATCCTGTTCCTGTTAATGATAGTTTTCCAAATGAACAATTGGTTGTAATAAAGGTGAGCTCGCGAGACAGTCCTTGGTATGCTGATTATGCTAACTTTATTGTTTCCAACTACTTGCCTCCAACCTTTTCAGCTCAGCGAAAGGAGGAAATTCTTTTATGACTTGAGGCATTATTTTTGGGATGACCCACACTTATATAAAGAAGGAGTGGATGGTATTCTGCGAAGGTGTGTTCCCGAATATGAACAACAAGAGATATTGAGTAAATGTCATGGTAGTGCTTATGGAGGACATCACGCCGGAGATAGAACCGCGCAAAAGGTCCTACAATCAGGTTTTTATTGGCCAACTCTCTTCAAAGATGCAAGGAAGTTTATTTTATCTTGTGATGAATGTCAAAGGGTTGGTAATATCTCCAGACGCAATGAAATGCCTATGAATTATACTCTTGTTATTGAACCGTTTGATTGTTGGGGATTTGACTTCATGGGACCTTTTCCCTCTTCGAAGGTAACACTCATATACTTGTTGCTGTTGATTATGTTACTAAATGGGTGGAAGCCATACCTGCAAAAAGTGCTGATGGTGAGACCTCTTTAAGAATGCTTTTAGACATTATTTTTCCTAGATTTGGAGTGCCTAGATATATTATGACAGATGGAGGTTCTCATTTTATTCATGGTGGTTTTAGAAAAACTCTTGCTAAATATGGTATTAATCATAGAATTGCTTCCGCTTATCATCCTCAAACTAATGGGCAAGTAGAACTATCAAATAGAGAAATTAAATCTATCTTGCAAAAGACTGTTAATAAAACTAGAAAGAATTGGGCTAGTAAATTGAAGGAAGCACTATGGGCTTATAGAACTGCTTATAAAAATCCCATGGGAATGTCACCTTATAAAATGGTTTATGGAAAAGCTTGTCATTTACCTTTAGAACTAGAGCACAAAGCTTATTGGGACTGTTAGAGAACTAAATAAAGATCCTAAACTAGCCGGTAATAAGAGGTTGCTGCAATTAAGTTCTCGTAGATGAATGGAGAAGTGAAGCTTATGAAAATGCTAAACTCTTCAAAGAGAAAGTTAAGAAATGGCATGATAGAAGGATTATCAAAAGAGAGTTTAATATTGGGGATAAAGTCCTATTGTATCGGTCTCGTCTCATATTCTTTGCAGGGAAATTACTCTCGAAATGGGAAGGTCCATATGTTGTTGAGGAGGTGTATCATTCAGGAGCAATTAAAATTAGTTCTCTCCAAGGCAATGCCACGCAAGTGGTGAATGGACAAAGACTCAAGCATTATATCTCAGGTGATTCTTATAATGTAGATGTTGATGTTATTCAAGTGGAAACACCGGAGGCTTTCATCAAAGGTCAAATTGACGATCCGCCGTAACTCGACTTTGAATAGGTAACAGTACAGGCAATAAAAAGTTCGCGATTTACTTTCCGAACAATGTTTTTGCTGTTTTTGGAAAATATGAAAAATTACGAGATCAAAACGGAGTGGAGGAGACGCACGAGGGCGTGCCCCCATATGCCGGCGCGGGCCCCAGCCTGGCCGCGCCGCCCTATGAGCTGGCCACCTCGTCGCCCCTCTCCGACTCTGGTTCGACCTGGTACTTTCCGTTTGTTGTGAAATTTTTTGCTATATAATCCCCCGGACCCCTGGAGGTACGTATATCGTTTTCTCAACGTGTTTTGTTTCGAGCTGTTTCTGCCAGGATCTATTTTCAATCTAGGAGCACCATAGTCTCCAACAACAAGGACAAGGAGCCTTCGGAGGAAGGTATCCAAGACCCCGAGTTGAAGGAAGAAGTCAAGGAGGATGAAGAGGAAGTCGAAGAAGTTCCGCGAGTACGCCCGCGCACCACCATTGCAAGCATCGGAGTGGTGTCAAACCCGTTCAACGCCAAGAAGAGTGCACGGATTAGCACCGGAGGAGGAGTTCCACGTCATTACCTAGCTCCAAAGACATCTTCTTCGGCACTTACCATCCCTTCCGCAATCTAATCTACAATAATCAAATTGAAAGGACTCCCAAGGCAGCATTGCCTAGCAATTGGGATATAGATTGTTCTAACACTGCAGGAAGGACGAAGCCTGAAGCTGAAGGGTGGGGAAATAACTCCAAGAATTGGGACTCGCCGTTGGACATACTTCTTAATCGCGTCGAGCACAATTCATAGATGATCCGCAACCTCATGTACAGGATTGATGAGCTTCAGGAGCTTGTGGAGAAGCTTGTTGGGGATTCATCACCACCATCGCCAAAGGAGTAATTCATCATCGGTATTGGCATCCCCTTTGTTTGTTCCAAGCTTGGGGGAGTGCCGCGGTATCACATCATCACTACCTTTTTACTTTTTACTATCAAGTAGTGTCATATCATGAGTAGGGAAGTTATCATATAAGATGGGTTGCAGTTTGGAAGTATCTCTCCTTTAGTTGGTTGTCTATGTATCCCTTGGTGTGAGTTATCGTTATGATATATTAATCAGAAGTCTTATCATTTACATATTGCACACCTTATTTTAGTTTGCAATCTCTGTTATATGATTGATCTTGATTTTAGTATTGGTACCACTTTGGGAGCATTGAGTAAATATATTTGGTTTTGGCAAACTTAGCATTGGTCAATAGCAACAACACCTTGAGGTTTAAGTAGAAAAGAGAAATACATATAGTTGTTTCATTGTCTTCCTTTCTTGTTAGCTCATAGCTTATTATTCTGAAGTTAAAATTGTTTGTGCTTACAAGAAAGATGCATGATTATGTCTATCACATGTATATTTGTTTGTTTCCCCTCAACTCTTATGCTTGCTAATTAACCTTGCTAGCCAAAGACCTGTACTGAGAGGGAATGCTTCTCGTGCATCCAAACCTGAACCCAAACCTATGCCATTTGTGTCCACCATATCTACCTACTGCATGGTATTTCCTGCCATTCCAAGTAAATACTTCATGTGCTACCTTTAAACAATTCAAAATTTATTACTTCTTATTTGTGTCAATGTTTTATAGCTCATGAGGAAGTATGTGGTGTTTTATCTTTCGAGTCTTGTTAGGCAGCTTCCACTAATGGACTAGTGGCTTCATCCACTTATCCTATAATTTTGCAAAAAGAGCTCGCAACGGGGTTCCCAGCCCCAATTAATCAACTTTCATTAATAATTCTCTTCACATGTTTTGCTTTGATTCATCAGTAAGCAACTTAATTTTGCAATAGACACTCCTCCATGGTATGAGATTGTTGGAAGGCACCCGAGGATTCGGTTAGCCATGGCTTGTGTAAGCAAAGGTGGGGGGAGTGTCATCCTTAAATAAACTAAAGTACATGTGTAAATAAAAGAGAAGAGGGATGATCTACCTTGCTGGTAGAGATAACGTCCTTCATGGGAGCCGCTCTTTGGAGGTCTGTTTGGCAAGGGGTTAGAGTACCCGCTACCATTCGTTGACAACAACAAACACCTCTTAAAATATTACTTTTATTCTCTTTATATGATTTCAAAACTGAAAAAGCTCTAGCACATGATTTAATCCCTGCTTCCCTCTGCGAAGGGCCTGTCTTTTACATTGTGTTGAGTCAGTAAACCTATTTCCCTCCATCTCAAGCAAGCATTTGAGTTGTTGTGATCAAACCATTATATTGTGATTTGCTTCATCATGTCTTTTACTCTTCCTTGTTTAATACAAGTTTTATCTGAATGAATATAGCTTTGAAAGTTATCAATGATCATTATGATTGAGTATGCAAGATGAGCCACATAAGATTTAATATGAAAGCGCTGCTCAATAGATAAGTATAATCTGTTAACTGTTCTCTGACCAAGAACAAAGTTTGCCATCACCAACTATGATTTCTTATGCACCTTTATTTGTGATTACCTTATACTTGTTTCAAGTTGAATTATATGAGGAAGTTGTTTACTAGAATGTCTTGTGTGAATGAATATGATGCTTCTTGTCCGTATTTGATTTATCGACTCTTCACTCCATAAACATGTGGTCATGTTTACCGAGTTCAGTTTCGCTTGGGGACAATTGAAGTCTAAGCTTGGGGGGAGTTGATACGTCCAATTTGCATCACTATTTTATATCATAATTTGATGTTATTCATTGATATATTTCATATTTGGAGATGATACTTATGTTATTTCATCTATTTTGCATGTTTCATGATTATTGGAGGATCGCGCACCGGAGCCAGGATTCTGCTGGAAAAAGCACCGTCAGAATGCAATATTTCGGAAGATCAACAGTTGACGGAAATTATATGGAAAATCCTATTTTTCCAGATGACGAAGGGAGCCAGAAGGGGGAGCCGAGGAGGGCCGCCATGGGCCCCCCTCACAGGCCGGCGCGGGCCACCGCCCGGCCGCGCCGCCCGTGAGGAGGGGGCCCACAGCCCCCTCTCGCCTCCTTTTCTTCGCGTACGCCTTCGTCCCGAAAACCTAAGCTCCGAGGGGTACATCGCGAAGAGCCACTGCCGCCTCTGCAGGGCGGAGAACACCGAGAGAGAAAGAGCTCTCCGGCAGGCTGAGATCCGCGGGGAAATTCCCTCCCGGAGGGGGAAATCGACGCCATCGTCACCGTCATCGAGCTGGACATCATCTCCTTCACCATCATCATCATCTTCATCATCATCACCGCCGTCTCCACCGCTGCACCCCGTCACCGCTGTAACAATTTGGGTTTGATCTTGATTGTTTGATAGGGGAAACTCTCCCGGTGTTGATTTCTACTTGTTATTGATGCTATTGAGTGAAACCGTTGAACCAAGGTTTATGTTCAGATTGTTATTCATCATTATATCACCTCTGATCATGTTCCATATGATGTCTCGTGAGTAGTTCGTTTAGTTCTTGAGGACATGGGTGAAGTCTAAATGTTAGTAGTGAAGTATGGTTGAGTAATATTCAATGTTATGATATTTAAGTTGTGGTGTTATTCTTCTAGTGGTGTCGTGTGAACGTCGACTACACGACACTTCACCTTTATGGGCCTAGGGGATGCATCTTGTACTCGTTTGCCAATTGCGGGGTTGCCGGAGTGACGAAACTCGAGCCCCCGTTGGTATATCGATGCAGGAGGGATAGCAGGATCTCAGAGTTTAAGGCTGTGGTTAGATTTATCTTAATTACTTTCTTGTAGTTGCGGATGCTTGCAAGGGGTATAATCACAAGTATTTATTCGTCCTAGGAAGGGCGGTACATTAGCATAGGTTCACCCACACAACACTTATCAAAACAATGAAGATTAATTAGCCGTATGTAGCGAAAGCACTAGACTAAAATCCCGTGTGTCCTCGAGAACGTTTGGTCATTATAAGTAAACAAACCGGCTTGTCCTTTGTGCTAAAAATGATTGGGCCACTCGCTGCAATTATTACTCTCGCACTTTACTTACTCGTACTTTATTCATCTGTTACATCAAAACCCCTGAATACTTGTCTGTGAGCATTTACAGTGAATCCTTCATCGAAACTGCTTGTCAACACCTTCTGCTCCTCGTTGGGATCGACATTCTTACTTATCGAAGATACTATGATACACCCCCTATACTTGTGGGTCATCACTGAGCTGAAAAGGTTGGAGGCAAGTACTTGGAAACAATAAAGTTAGCATAATCAGCATACCAAGGACTGTCTCGCGAGCTCACCTTTATTACAGCCAATTGTTCATTTGGAAAACTATCATTAACGAGAACAGGATCATAAGCAATATTTTCCAATCTAGACAAATTATCGACAACAGGATTATCGAACCTTTCCTATCTACAATATGTAAATCAAATTCTTGCAACAGAAGTACCCATCTAATAAGCCTCGGTTTAGCATCTTTCTTTGTCATAAGATATCTAATTGCGGCATGATCAGTATGAATTGTAACTTTTGAATCAACAATATAGGATCTAAACTTATCACAAGCAAAGACTACAGCTAATAATTCTTTTTCAGTAGTAGCATAATTTCTTTGAGCAGCATCAAGAGTTTTAGTAGCATAATGAATAACATTCAGTTTTTTATCTACTCACTGTCCAAGAACAGCGCCTACAGCAAAATCACTAGCATCACACATAATTTCAAATGGTAAATTCCAATCAGGAGGTTCAACTATAGGGGCAGTTGTTAAGGCTTTCTTTAGAGTTTCAAAAGCTTCCTTACAATCATCATCAAAAACAAAAGGTACATCTTTTTGAAGAAGATTAGTAAGAGGCTTTGAAATCTTGGAGAAGTCTTTAATAAACCTCCTATAAAACCCAACATGACCAAGAACACTACAAATACCTTTAACATCCCTAGGATAGGGCATCTTCTCAATGGCTTCAACTTTAGCTCTATCAACTTCAATACCTCTCTCGGAAATTTTATGTCCCAATACAATTCCTTCATTAACCATAAAGTGGCATTTCTCCCAATTAAGAACAAGGTTAGTTTCTTCACATCTCTGCAAAACTTTATCAAGGTTTCGCAAGCAATTATCAAAAGAATTCCCATAGACAGAAAAATCATCCATGAATACCTCTGCAATACTCTCACAAAAGCCATGAAAAATAGCAGACATGCATCTTTGAAAAGTAGCAGGAGCATTACATAAACCAAAAGGCATACGCCTATAAGCATAAGTTCCATAAGGACAAGTGAAAGTGGTTTTCTCTTGATCTTTAGTTTTAGCAGACAATTTGTGAAAATCCGGAATAACCATCAAGAAAGCAAAAATGAGTATTTTTAGATAACCTTTCTAACATTTGATCAATAAATGGTAAAGGGTAATGATCTTTCTTAGTAACCTTATTAACTTTTCGATAATCAATGCACATTCTATACCCTACAACTACTCTTTGAGGGATGAGCTCATCGTTATCATTAGGCACAACAGTCATTCCTCCTTTCTTAGGAACACAATGCACATGACTAACCCATCTACTATCAGCAATAGGATAGATAATACCAGCTTCAAGGAGTCTTAATACCTCATTTCTTACCACATCCTTCATCTTAGGAATTAGACGACGCTGAAGTTCAACAACAGGCTTCGCATCATCTTCCATATTAATGGCGTGTTGGCAAATAGAGGGAGAAATCCCCTTCAAGTCATCAAGAGTGTAGCCAATAGCACCTTGGTGTTTCTTCAGTATTTCCAATAACCTTTCTTCTTCAAACTCTGAAAGCTTAAAACTAATAATAACAGGATATATTTTCTTATCATCAATATGAGCATATTTAAGATTATCAGGCGATGGTTTTAAATCAAAGACATGATCTTCCTTTGGTGGTGGTGTTGTACCCAGATCTTCCACCGGTAAATCATGCTTAAGAATAGGTTGACGAAGGAAAATTTCATCAAGCTCATCTCTTTCTTCCCTAAAAACTTCACTCTCACTATTCTCCAAATGTTGCTGCAAAGGATTACTAGGAGCAAGAGCAATAGATGCACACTTGTTCAACTTTAAAATCACTATTAGGCGAATCAATTTTATAGGGAGTTTTGGTAAATTTAGAGAAGTTAAACTCATAAGATTCACCAACAAATTTAGTCAAAATTTTCTCTTTCTTGCAATCTATAATAGCTCCACAAGTATTTAGAAAAGGTCTACCAAAAGTGATAGGACAATATTTACTAGCAGCAGAACCAAGTACCAAAAAGTCAGCAGGATATTTAATCTTACCACATAAAACTTCCACATCTCGAACAATACCAATTGGAGAGATAGTTTCTCTATTAGCCAGCCGAATAACCACATCAATATCTTCAAGTTCACAAGAACCAATTTCGTGCATAATCTCCGTGTAAAGCTCATAAGGAATAGCACTAATACTTGCACCAATATCACATAGACCATAATAACAATGATCACCAATTCTAACAGATAGCATAGGAACACTAGCTTGCTTGGACTTATTAGGATGTGAAACAATATTAGAGGCATCTTCACGAGAAAATAATATGACCATCCTCCACATTTTCAGTCACAAGACCTTTAACAATTGCAACAGCGAGGTTCAACTTTTATTTGTTCTTCAGGTTCTATAGGTTTCTTTTCACTTTTATGAACCGCACTATTTATAACAGAGTACTCCTTCATTTTAGCAGGGAAAGGAGTTTTTTTCAATATAAGCTTCAGGAATAACATGATCAACAGTTTCAACTACAACACATTTATTTATAGATGAATCAATTTTATCTTTATACGGTTCATGATACTTTTCAAAGTTTTTCTTAGGCAATTCATAATGAGAAGCAAAAGCTTTATAAAGATTTGCAGCAACTTGAGAATCAAGACCATAAGTAGCACTCATATTACAAAATTTATCAGTATCCATAAAAGCTTCAATGCATTTATAATCATAATTTATACCTGATTCTCTATCCTTGTCGTTCTCCCATCCTTCAGTATTTTCTTGGATCCGATTAAGAAGGTCCCTTTTAAACTCTTCCTTGTTGCGTGTAAATGATCCAGAACAAGAAGTATCCAGCAAGGTCTTGTCTTGAAAAGAAAGTCTTGCATAGAAATTATCAATAATAATATTACCGGAAGCTCATGATGGGGCATTTGAGCATTAAAGACTTCAATCTCCCCACGCTTGGGCAATACTCTCTCCTTCATGAGGCCAAAAATTATATATGCGATTCCGATCTTTGTGAATCTCACTTGGAGGATAGAACTTAGAATAAAACCGGGGCACAATATCATTCCATTCAAGAGAATCCCCATTATCCAGTAATTTATACCAATGTGCCGCTTTACCAGACAGCGATATAGAGAATAGTTTCTTCCTCACTTCATCCATAGCAATACCTGCACACTTGAATAAACCGCATAATTCATGTAAGAATAGTAAATGATCTCCAGGGTGGACAGTTCCATCCCCTATATAACGGTTATCCACTACACGTTCAATAATCTTCATAGGTATTTTGTATGGTATTTCTTCCTTACCTGGCGCCTCATCCACTACCTTTGCAGTAGTAGTAGATTTCCCAATTAAACACTCAAGAGAAGATCTCTCCATAATGAATTATAGCAGACAGTGCAGAAATAAATCAGCACAAACAGTAGAAATTTCCCTTACCAATTCCACTTACCAATAGCGCTTCACTCCCCGGCAACGGCGCCAGAAAATAGTCTTGATGACCCACAAGTATAGGGGGTGTATCGTAGTATCTTCGATAAGTAAGAATATCGATCCCAACGAGGAGCAGAAGGTGTTGACAAGCAGTTTCGATGAAGGATTCACTGTAAATGCTCACAGACAAGTATTCAGGGGGTTTTGATGTAATAGATGAACTAGTACAAATGCCCGTGCGTTGCCACGGGTCCTCAAATTTTATTTTCCAATGCACATATATAATTCACAACTTATTATGAAAATTCAAAATAAATCAAGGATATCATAATCTACTACGTCATGATAATACTGACTGCAATAACAAGATAACATTATTGTGTAGCTGCATGGTTTCAAGATCTAGGTCTTCTTGTTACTCTTCCGCGGTAAATCCCACACTTGTGTTTTGAGCCGTCATAACTGTCAGCTCAATAACCTCTCCTTTCGGATGTATTATTGTCTCACAAAATACGAGTGCTGCAAATATAACTGACGGAATACTTCTTTTCTAATTAGTTCAAACAACACTTTTATATTCATAAATATCCAAAGACAACCCTATATCGTAGACTTCTGTGTAAAACATACAAAAGGGACTCCTCAAGAAAAATAAATCGTAACACTTTTTTCTGGAAACCCTTCGCAGAAAAGGAATGTGAACGATGTAAAACTGACCACCTCCTCGCTCTCTCGAGGTCAGCCACTTTATCGTGCTCCACCACTATCTCGAGAAGACCGAGCAGAGACCGGTCCCTCCCATGCCTCTCATCACGTCCTCGCCCCAGTTTCGTGTGCGGTAGCCTTCAGAGACCACACCTAGTAGGCGCATCGCTAGACACCGGCACCACACTATCGTCACCGTGACCATCCTCCATCTGAGACCATGGATCTGGTTGTTCGTGGTCGCTCCCGCCTCTCTATCCACATCTTGGTTGTGGCCGTCGGGGAACTCCAATTCTGGCCACGCAATTCAGCCTCAACATCCTTACCTTCAGCAAAGAGACCTGACAATGTACTGTTTTCTTATACATCGCCCCTACGTTGTGCAAGCTCATTACCCTTCTAGAAATCGTAAGTATTTGCATCGTAGCATAAAAAGAAAGTAGCTCCTGCATTTCCCTCCCACTGTCTTATCTTTTTTTCTGAAAGAAAGTTGTGTAAACGATAGAATTCTATATGAATGTCTAAATTAGTACCTAAAGCCTGTATAAAGATTAACTAAATACCTATGGATTGTTACAAAATGATGATTTTTAACCATGCTTTGATAAACTCAGCATGGATGAATTTAAGCATTGTAAAAATGTTGCCGTTTTCGACCATGATGTTGTGTCAGACTATCTTGTGTTGTTTCCACTTCAGCAGCAACTATGCTCCCTCTAGCTCCATTTTCTTGTTTATAAAAAAAAGATCCCTCCTTTCTAACAAGACCCGCTAGCTCCCTATGAAAGATAATAAAAACCAAATGATCAATAATAGAACTACAAATACAAATATAGCATTATTCTAAAAAAAGTATGATTTCTTTTGACAATAATAAGATGCTAAGAAGTTCATGACAATTAAAGCTATCTTATTCAGTCTTACTAAATCCTTTTCAAATGACAATTACACTTACTGCCAATGATCAATACAAGCATATTGTCCCAGAAGCTAAAAGTACAACATATATATTCTAGAGGGCAAAAAACCCTCTAAAAATTTATTATAAAACACGTGCAGGCTATTCGAGGAGAAAAAACTCATGCATGCTACAAAATCAAAATCTTTTAGCTGGATAGTACTTGCCCAAAACTCAAAAGAAATAGATGCACTATAAACGGTGTGGCTCTTACCATGATGCTTGAAATATAGCCATGGCAAACAAAAGTGAAATCTCCCACGCAGCCATGCTTGATTCGGCCTGATTTGACCAATGCATGCAGTGAAATAAACTTGCAGTCAGTCTTAGTTCTTGAATTTTAGTGAATGGCAAACTGGACTATGGAAGTTTTTTGCCCTGGATGTCCAAAGAACCTATGAATAATAATATTACTCTTGAACCTTAACAATAAGAAGTCATCAATTTTTTTCATGGAAAACAGAATGTACCAACACAGATATCATGCACAATTCGTCCCCTACCCCCATTATTTTCTCTAGCATTGATCAGACATGGCAAAATATTTTTGGAAATCGTCCAACAAAACTCATTACTCTACGATGGAAGTGACCAAAACACTTAAAGCAATTTCATCCTAAAACAGCAACAGCAATAGCAAAATTGTTCAAAATCGCAACATACCCAATTGTTTGTCGGGAAGATGAAAAATCTGCTGTCGTACCAATATTAATAGGGGGCAGAATTACAGGCATGGAAGAATCCACTGGAAAAAAAGGGATGTGTCAAAGAAATAACCGACACCTTCGAATTCCGGAGTGAATGACCCCGAAGCCGGGGGTGGCAAAGAAAGAACCAATACAGATTCTAGGAGACCTAAACTGACGACCGGGGGTGGCTTGAGTTGCCGGTGTTGATAGAAGTACTGGATCTCCGCCTCAACTTCGGACCTCAAGTATCTGGCTGTTGCTATGCTCCTGATTCTAAAATATTAACCGGTTTGCGAAGTGATAAATACAGGGCATGCAAAATCATTTATTCTAAACTGAAACTCTACAGTTTTAGAGGAAACAAATAAAACACCAACACTCAGGACACGAATGCTATTCTAAATACGTGACATGGAAATAGCAGTAAAATTCTGAACATAACATCGAAGGAATGTCTACCAACCATGCACCTAGAGACATTATTTTTTCATTACCATAACTAAAATCCGACCGTAGGCATTCACGCAATATTTGAAAAGCAAAGCATACCAGAATAACATAAAATTTAATTGCCAGGCTTGCAATTAACCTTTGGCATGATTTTTGCATACCACATACAACTTTCTTCCCTCAAATCTTCAATCAATGACTTCCCACGGCTCTTCTCGCTCAACAGATGGATAAACTATCAGTGTTAAGAGATTGGCGGGAATCCTTTTCATGTAAGTCTTCTTGCCTCAGCTTTTTTTTTCGACAACTTTACCGTAGGCTTCTTACCTCAGCTTAGTAGGGTAAAATGGTTCCTGTATTTGTTTAACATATTGCTGAATATTGTAACTCAAGCTAGCTGACCACATATGCTACTTAGAGTGAACGAGGGGAATCAAGTTCATTAAGTTGTATCATGTGCATAAAAACTGAAAACAAGACAGATTCCATGATAATGTAAAAGATAAATTTATTCTGGCTGCTTTTAGCTCTGCAAAAAATGGTATTAAAGAGAGTACATACACCCAGAAGAATGTACAAATTTGATTTTATATTAATAAAATTTGTTAATTTCTGTACATATAATTTCAGAGAAGCTTCTACATGGTTTACTCTATTATCATTACACGAAGCTAAGTAACAACTACATCACTAATGAGACATGATATTCAGTCTGTAATCACAGTAAGTACACAAAATCATCCCAAAGCAACACTAATGAGACATGACACTTAGTCTGTAACCATTCCACGTAGCTAAGTAACAACTACATAGTGTAGGTATCTCCAGATAGAGTTTGAAGCTAATTGATAAAAGCACACCTTGGGATCTCGTAGGAGTGAACTATTTCTTCAAGTTCAACTTTAGCTTTATCAAACTTCTTGACATCACTGAATGTTGTGCTCGAATCTCTTCATGCAATCCAAGGACTGTCTATTTATTATTATTCAAAGTCAATATAACTTACTGCTAAAATTGATTAAGCATCATGAGCATTTGCATGAAAAGCCTTTACCAATCCATCTATATTCAATCAGAGCATGTAGAATGTCAATATCAAGTATGAGAGCAGAAAGTTGTACCATTACAGAACTCATAAACTAAAGGTGCAGAGTAAAATAGCATGACAAATTTCAATTCATTCAATGAAGGATGCACTTGAACAAACAGTGCGTGTATTGCTGCATTGCATATATCAGAGGGCAATGTTCAGGTAACTTTGCATACTGGGAAAGCTCTGTCAAACATCTGATTGTGCTTCAATTTGTGTAACAACAGAACAAGTGTACCACGGCATGTTATACGATGAATCACAGATGCTATATCATTTGATCCAGGTTTGATCCAGGAAAAGAACACGTAGAAATCATGAACGCACAATCTGACCAAGTTGCCAACCTTTACTCATCTTCGACCAGGTCGCCAGCCTTCGGCATCATGGCCGCTGTGCGCGCTGGCAGCACCTGCGCGGCGGAGAAGCGGCCGGTGTAGTCCATGCGGCGGCAGAGAGGAAGGACACGCTGGGTGAAGATCTCGCCGTCCATCGATCTAACCCCTGCGGCCATCGATCTGGCCCCCGGGCTAGCGGCCGGTGTAGTCCATGTGGCGGCGGCTGGTAGATAGAGTGGTCACGTGGGAAAGCTAGCCGGTTCGGCAGCGGGGATGGCGCGCTCTGGATTGCACTGGAGACGACGCTGCCGCCTTGTATCCATCCTCGCCGTCGTCGTTGCCGCAGCGGTGGTCGGGGATGAGCGGCAGGAGCTATTCAATGGCAGGGCACGCGAGGAGGAGCACAACGGCGGCGGCCTGCCCCTGGCGACGAGGCACATGCTAGGTGGCCGCAGGTGGTATCGTGAGATCCAGGGATTGGGGTTTAGGTTGGGGCACGATGAGGAAATTTCTGCTGGCTTGGCCCACCTGTCGACGCTTCGCGTGAGGGCGAGAGATTGGACGACCAAAAGACGACGAAAGTAGGGGGAGAAGGGGAACACATTCCTTTTTTTTAAGTAGTAGAGATTTTTATCATGAATAAGAGAAAATGTGATCACCATCGACAATGGTAACAAATAGAAGAGGCATGACTGCATGAGTGTTTGAGTATTTGTCTTTCCCAGTGCAACGCATGGACACTTCTGCTAGTATACTATAACTCGAGTATCTAACTTCCAATCTAATATTGCTTAAAATACAATGTCCTCTCCCTTAAGTTTGGAGTACCATTCTAACTAAACAAGATGCACCGTAGACTAAATTGAAGCACGAGATAAACTCTAGTGAACAATACAATGTTTGACACACAAATTTTAATAGAAAAAGTAACATCAATAATTTGTGCTAGTCATATGCTTACCCACCAGAAAACATCTATCTGGTACATAAGCTACTATCTTGAGTTATAAACAATTATACCAATAACCCTCATTGGGAAAATAGTAAATCTAACCAGAAAGCAGCATGTAATCAGCCTTTCAAACAAAATAAAATTCTATCCATTTCATCATAAAATATATAAATCCATTTATCATACCAAAATGTTAGACGTTGGTTGAGGCCGGTAAACTAACACATACAACAAAATTATAGAATGCTTAATAAATATCCAAAACGAACATACCAGGTGAGTGCAATGAGTACAACTCCATGAGAAACGACCCTGCCAGTTTATCTAACCCTGGCATTAAATCCAGCACTCCTTTACTTGAGAAGATGGAGCACACACAAACCTTCTTCCTGTCGTACAACAAGATGTGCATGAAAATGCAAAGCATCAAAAATAGGCTAGAACAACACTGAAATTATGTCTTGTAAACACAATAATGCCATCCACTAACAGCCATATGCATCACTACGTATATTAATGCTCTCTGCGAGCATGTGTATCAAAGGTAAATTTTCAAAGTCAGACTTGCAGGCTGAAGGGCATCAATTAGTCTGAACCTTTCTTATCCCATGATGGCTTTTCTTAAAGATTCCTCCTAGAAACAGGAAAAGAGGACCTCTGTCAACAAAGGGCTTAACCCGTGAGAAGCAAAAGCGAATTCCAGAAACAAAATCTAGAGTTAATAAAAACAGGAGAAACCCTCTATCAACCATCATCGGCTTAACTTGTGACGTATATGTAGAATTTCTGTCCACCTGTATAGATCGCGTGCCTCTTCCTCTCTCGTCCTAACTGGCATCAAATCAAAGAAAAGGAATATTACCTATGCACTATGGAGATGGAGCTGAGTCGATGAGCTGCAGGTCAGCACCAGTGGCTCACCTGATGATGCAGGCCAGAGCCGCTGATTGGTTTGTTGCCTCGACGGATGCTTGAAGGCTGGTAGGAGGCTGAATCGCGGGCTGTAGGCTGCAGGGGTCGTCGACCGGCGGTGGACTGGTCGTCTTGTCGTTGGATTTTGAGGAGTGGAACAGCGATCAAAGCATTCCCCTTCTCGTTGAGAAGAAAAACCGGCCGGCCGATTGCCTGCACCAAGATCGACAGCCTTGATGAGTGTCCCGTAGGAGAGCTTCCTAACCTTTTGTCAAGCCGGCGATCTGGTCATCCGTTCGCCGGGTGCCGCATCCCTCTCGCCTTCGGTGCGGGTGCACGCGCTGCGTTGGAGAGGAGCGCGCCGGTGCAGCCGCGTGCTTGGTGCAGCGCGCCAGAGCGACTCCTCTACGCCGGCCGGATCGAAGGGGCGGACGCAGATGGGCGGGGCGGACGCCAGATCAACGGGTTGAAGATCGAATCGATGAATTTTGGGGAGATCGAGCAGGGGTAGATGGATTCGGCGGCGGCGGGGATGAAGCCCGAATCAAGGAGAGAGCAGAACCGGGGGAAGGAATCAAGGAGAGATACATTCGCGGGAATGGTTTAATTTGTGGCTTGATTTGCGGGCTAGAGGCGCTGAAGATATGGAGGAGCGGGACGAAGGAGGAATCAAGGAAGGACGACCAAAAGGACGACCACAGTAGGGGGAGAAGGGAGAACACGTTCATTCTTTTTAAGTAGTAGAGATAAAGTACGAGTGAGTAAAGTGCGAGAGTAATAATTGCAGCGAGTGGCCCAATCCTTTTTAGCACAAAGGAAAAGCCGGTTTGTTTACTTATAATAACCAAACGTTCTCGAGGACACACGGGATTTTAGTCTAGTGCTTTCGCTACATACGGCTAATTAATCTTCATTGTTTTGATAAGTGTTGTGTGGGTGAACCTATGCTAATGTACCGCCCTTCCTAGGACTAATACAAACTTGTGATTATACCCCTTGCAAGCATCCGCAACTACAAGAAAGTAATTAAGATAAATCTAACCACAGCCTTAAACTGCGAGATCCTCGCTATCCCTCCCGCATCGATATACCAACGGGGGCTCGGGTTTCGTCACTCCGGCAACCCCGCAATTGGCAAACGAGTACAAGATGCATTCCCCTAGGCCCATAAAGGTGAAGTGTCGTGTAGTCGACGTTCACACGACACCACTAGAAGAATAACACCACAACTTAAATATCATAACATTGAATATTACTCAACCATACTTCACTACTAACATTTAGACTTCACCCATGTCCTCAAGAACTAAACGAACTACTCACGAGACATCATATGAAACATGATCAGAGGTGATATGATGATGAATAACAATCTGAACATAAACCTTGGTTCAACGGTTTCACTCAATAGCATCAATAACAAGTAGAAATCAACACCGGGAGAGTTTCCCCTATCAAACAATCAAGATCAAACCCATATTGTTACAGCGGTGACGGCGTGCAGCGGTGGAGACGGCGGTGATGATGATGAAGATTATGATGATGGTGATGGAGATGATGTCCAGCTCGATGACGGTGACGATGGCGTCGATTTCCCCCTCCGGGAGGGAATTTCCCCGTCGGATCTCAGCCTGCCGGAGAGCTCTTTTCTCTCTGGTGTTCTCCTCCCCGCAGAGGCGGCTGTGGATCTTCGCGATGTACCCCTGGAGCTTAGGTTTTCGGGACGAAGGCGTATGCGAAGAAAAGGAGGCGAGAGGGGGCTGTGGGCCCCCTCCTCACAGGGCGGCGCGACCAGGCCTTGGGCCGCGCCGGCCTATGAGGTGGGCCCACCTCGGGTCCCCTCGGCTCCCCCTTCTGGCTCCCTTCGTCATCTGGAAAAATAGGATTTTTCATATAATTTCCGTCAACTCGTTGATCTTCCGAAATATTGCATTCCGACGGTGCTTTTTCCAGCGAGAATCCCGGCTCCGGTGCGCGATCCTCCAATAATCATGAAACATGCAAAATAGATGAAATAACATAAGTATTATCTCCAAATATGAAATATATCAATGAATAACAGCAAATTATGATATAAAATAGTGATACAAATTGGACGTATCAATAACCAATTTATTATTGCTCTTGGTCTCCTCCGTGTTGTCGCACCGCACGGTTCTTAAAGGACCTCCGGGAAAGGCCCTGGGGAGACGAAAATCGACAACGACGTTCGCGTGAGCGCTCTGCCTCGGCATGGCGGGAGAAGGCGAAATCCGAGTTGCGTTGTGCGGCAAAGGTAGGTGTAACCTCCCTCTTCGGTTAACCTCTCCATTAACCCCCTCCCAAAATTTCCCTTTCCCCAATTTCGCACCGGCGGCTGGGGCGACCTAGATCTGGCTGCGTGCATCTTCCTTCGGTCTCCGACGCCGGATCAGGATCGTCGTTTCCAGCCGCGGTGGAGCCTGCGCACATCTTCTCCGACTTTCGGCCGTCTCCATTGTCTGCCATGACGGAGGTAAGGGGAAACTCCTCTGCTCTACTGTAGTGTTAGATTCATGTTGGTAGAACTAGTTGGATTCGATAAGACCGTTTATAATCCATAGATCTTGTTTGAGTAGACCGACTAGCTCCAGCTTGTGCATAATGCCGCATGACTCATCGTTTGCATACAAGCCTGGATCCTGATGGTGCACACGAGAGCAATTAGGCATGCTTCTTTTCCTCCTATAAGTTACGGTCCTATGTTAAAATGAGACCAGGAGAGGATGACCAACCTAAACTACATCTACAGCTGCAACGATGTAGAGTCTATCCAGATGCTTCGGATGAGAAGAGCCCCTTTCTATTTACTAGTGAAAACGTTCAGGTCTAGAGGACTGCTGTTTGATAGCATCAACACCTTTGTCTAAGAACAAGTCGCAATGTTTCTTCATGTCGTGGGTCATAACCAGAGGTTCAGAGTCATCCATAGCATATTCAGGCGATCCACGAAGACTATCTCTCGGTACTTCCAGCAGGTGTTGTACGCAATTGGGGAGCTCGGAGGTGAAATGATCAAGCTAACATCAACAAACACACCACCCAAGATCAAGAACAGCTATAGGTGGTTCGCGTATTTTGGGGTGAGTACAAAATCATGTTTGTTCTACTTATCAGATGTGTGGTACTGTCACAAACATGACGGTGTGCTAATTGTTTGACCAGATTGCATTGGGGCTATTAATGGTACTCATGTGACTGCAAAGGTACGGAGATCAATGTCTGTAGCATACCGCAAGAGGAAGCACTACACCAGCCAAAACGTACTAGCAGCTATGGATTCCGATATGAGGTTCATATACGTGCTTGCTGAGTGGGAGGGTTCAGCTCATGATGCGAGCATCCTGGCCGATAGCTTGTCAAGGCATGGTGGGTTGCAAATCCTTGAGGGTAAGTTCTATCTTGGAGATGCTAAATTTGCATGCCGACCTGGTATTCTACCTCCCTTCAGGAAAATACGGTACCACCTTAACGAGTTCACTCCCAGGAACCGACCTCAGAATGCGGAAGAGTTGTTCAATCTGAGACACTCAAGCCTTAGAGTCACCATTGAGAAGGCCTTTGCTGGATTGAAAACAGATTCAAGGTCCTTGACGAGAAACCGTTTCACACTTTTGACAGTCAAGTAAAGGTGGTCCTTGCTTGCTGCATTCTTCACAACTGAATCCTAGGTTGGGGCGAGGATGACTTCTTCCAAGAGGAAGTCACTTTTGATGAAGTTGAGACCGGCCATGGCGTGGAGGCAGGCGACAATGAAGGCTAGAAGGAGAAGAGGCAAAAGTGGGCAGACGCAATGTGGAAAGCCAGAGGCAACACCATCATTTGAGAAGGAGAAGAACAAGTGAAGAAGTGAAGTTAAGAAGTGAAGAAGAAGAACCCCCAGTGATCCCTTTTTTCTCGAACCACAATTTGATCCCCGTATGTTGAACTACCCTGTGATGATAAACTGTCATTCGTAGTAGCTAGGAAGCATCGTTATGAACTACCATTCATACTAGCTAGGCTGATTTTGTGAACTACTAGCTTCGTAAGTCTGGACTGTCATGAACTGAGATTTCTGTGTCATGTGAGGTGATAGTATTGTAAGGCTGTCAGTTGTAGATAAGAGGTGATCTTAGGTATGCCTGGATGGTACCAAACATGTGTGGGTTGGTTGCTGATACGTCCAAAACGTATCTACTTTCCCGAACACTTTTGCTATTGTTTTGCCACTAATTTGTGTATTTTGGATACAACTAACACGGACTAACGTTGTTTTCAGCAGAATTGCTCTGGTGTCTCGTTTTTGTGCAGAAATCCAACTTTCAGGAAAATCCCCGGAATTTATGTCGAGGTCTTATTTTTCTAGAAGAATTACGGAGCCAGAAGGGCAAGCCAGGTGGAGGCCCGAGGCCCCCACACACCAGGCCGGCGCGGCCCAGGAGGGGGGCGCGCCGCCCTACTGTGTGGCCGCCTCGGCTGGCCTCTGACGCCCCTCTCTGGACTATTTAAGGGTTTCGATCTAAAAACGCGAGACGAGAAGTCGAAGTCGCCAGAAACCATCCGATGACGCCGCCACCGTCGCGAAACTCCATCTCAGGACCAGAAACTCCGTTCTGGCACTCCGCCGGGACGATGAATCGGAGGAGATCATCGCCATCATCACCACCGACGCCTCTCCATCGACCAGTCATGTTTCCCCCATCCATGTGTGAGTAATTCCCCCGCTGTAGGCTGAAGGAGATGGTTGGGACTGGATGACATTGGTCATGTAATAGCATAAGATTGTTAGGGCATAGTGCCTAGTGTCCGTAATTGGTACTTTTATGATATTGTTGCAACTTGTTATGCTTAATGCTTGTCACTAGGGCCCGAGTGCCATGATCTCAGATCTAAACATGTTATCAATTCATGATGATATTCATTGCTTTATGATCTTACCTGCAAGTTGTATACACGTATTGTTGTCCGGAACCCGAGGCCCCAAAGTGACAGAAATTGGGACTACCGAAGGGGAAGGCGGTGATATGAGGATCACATGTGTTCACGGAGTGTTAATGCTTTGCTCCGGTGCTCTATTAAAATGAGTACCTTAATTTTCGGTAGATTCCCTAGAGGCCCTGCGCCTACCAGCTGGTAGGACAAAAGATGTTGTGCAAGTTTCTCATTGCGAGCACGTACGACTAAATATGGAACACATGCCTATTGATTGATTAGTACTTGGATACTTGTTTTATTATTATCCGCAAATGCCCTACCTTGATTGTTACATGAGTTTCTCTCATCCATGCAACGCCCATTCATCCATCCCCGTGCCTACGATATTTTAATCCCGATGTTTATTATAATCAATACTGCTTGTCTTTGTTGCTCTGTCGCTGATATTTCACCACTGCTATCGCTATAAAGCTGTTACTATCGATAAACTCTTGCGAGCAAGTTTGTTTCCAGTGCGACTGAATTGACAACTCCGCTGTTAAGGCTTACAAATATTCTTTAGCTCCCCTTGTGTCGAATCAATAAATTGGGTTTTACTTCCCTCGAAGACTGTTACGATCCCCTATACTTGTGGGTTATCAGTTGAAGGTAAACTATTAAGCTTCATGCACTAACCAACTATTCCATAAGACCGATCTGGTGGAAAGAGTTAGGCAATCTACTTATACAGTTTAATATCCTCCTCACATGTAACGCGAAGATAAGTCAACACGTGTAAACAAAGGCGTATGGCTCTAGAGGCCAGTACAAAGACAGGAGGGGGTAACATCAATTTCTCTACTATATTAAATGGCTAGAGGTGGTGAGATGGTTGGTAGGTCAGTCATCTCTCCCACAAGGAAAAATCGCTGACACTATTTTTTTTTTGGAAGAAAACCAAGTTTCAATCCCACGCACGCACGATACCCCATCAGCCTCCTCTGGAGAAACCGAAAGAAATTCAATGGACGGTTGGAGCACACGCACGACTCCTAGAAAACCAAACTGCCGAAAATCATCCACGGTTGTTCCTCCATGTCATCGCATCGTCTTCTCTTTCGTCCCCAGTCCCTTTCCATCATCTACGCCTCACGCCGCGCCGGCCGGGGGAGTGTAGTTATGCCGGTGGGCTTCTCCGTGCTGCGCGCTGGCGTCGGGCACCCCCGCTGTCGCCTTAGGCGGCGGCGCGTCGAGGAGCAGCAACGATAAAAATATAGATCTGTGCTCCACATGGGAAGTCATTTCCGTCCGTTTGCCACGACCATCACCACCTCAATCTGAGCGACGCCGCACCGCTGCCGCCTCAGACTGCAGCGCCAGGAGTAGTCGGGCCGAGGGCCACGGGCGCGGGTGCCAAGACTGAAGGCCTCGTCGGTCTCTGCTGGTCCTCGGGAGGATTTTTCACCATGGCCGCCGATCTCGCGTCCGACCCAACTGTCGAACTTCCTCCAATCCGTAAGCTCATCTGCCCCTACTGGACCAACTCACTGGCTTGCGATGGAGATGCAACTATTGCCCTGCAGCTTGTTCTACTCTACATGGTCTGTAGCTCTGTTTGGTCAAACAGTGCAAAGTTCAAACCTATACTAAATCTCCATATGCTTCGTATGCATATTATGTTGTCAAATCCAGGCATAATATTCACGGGTAGCTTGTGTTATCATGCAGGTCACTTAACACCCCGTAGTTGATGCTTCCAGGTGTACCTTGTCAGGTATCACATTATCCAGTCAGTACTACAATGGGGATCTCTCCTGAGTAAATTTCTCAACTTGTACATTATGTGGTTGTAGGAAATTTAAACTATTCATGCCCATCCTTAGCTTGGTCTAGATGCTAACACATTGTTCTCGTATTGTAGTTGAAATGATTCAGAAGTTTTCTTGCATCAGATTATTGCGCTTATTTTATTTTCCAACTTATCAATTCAATTGTCTGCATGCCCAAGAAAATTGCATGAAACAGGGGATATTTTCGTGCTTCTGCAGCTGAAATTTCCGCAGACAGTCTAAACTCTAAATATTCCATGGAGACACTGCTGTAGTATTTTCCTATAGCGTCTTATCAGGACCCTACACTTGAGTGCCCAACAGAGGAGCCGTTTAATCTGTGTATCCGTGGAGACATTGCAAATATCTAATATGCTTATATATTTGTTGCCCTTCTTATTTTTTTTTATATACGTGCCTTTGGAATTTAAAGCGTGGCTCCATGGCACTTCTTTTGTTATTTCAGATGTTGAGGAAATTTACTAAACAATTGAATGGGGAGGACTCAAGTTGGAATATCTTCAATACTCTCTTTTTGGCTATTGAATCAATAGCTGGTTCTATGGTGGAGGTAAAGGTTTGTCAGCTATTATAATGCTCATTTTTTGGTTTCCATAAATGCTTTTGGAGACTTTAGTAGAGATTGCCCCCTCAACATCCAATGTACATAAAATCTTAAATGTTTCCTTTGCACTATTATTGCGGGAGATAACATTTTTGTCAAGGTTATTTGTGATTTGCTAAATCTCTTGTAAATCACTAAGTAAAAGAAAATAAATGCCGAGTAACCTCATGTAGGCATTTGTTTTAATTATCTCATGTGTATGTGGTTAGTCAGTATCCAAGATTTCTGAGGGCCCATTCAAATTTTCTGAAGATAGTTGTCAAGTTATTTCAGTTCATGCATGAGATGAATCCTCGAGTTCAAGTTATTTATGTATAGTTTGTTCAGTTGTAACATGGATGTCTTTTTATCATTATTGTAGTGTGTCCTTTTCTAAGCAATGCATGCTTGCACTTCTATTTACAATTGAATCGTCCACAAACTTGACCGGATCGTGGCAGTACCACCGCCTACCATTTCCTTGTCCCTGAGGTGCGAGGCCACCGCGTACTTCTCCCCTCTCCTGGATCACTCTTCCTCCGGAGTCCACAAACCGCAGCCAAGAAATCCACTAAGCAGAAAAACATGATGCGAGCCTCTCCGCCTGGCACGTGTCTGTCACTGGAGTGGAGTACAGGTAGTCTGAGCCACCGAGTGTTCCTGTTTTGATTTGCAACATAGTTGACTGTTGAATCAGATTTTTTTTCCGAATTTTGAAGTTGTAGTAGCCTAAGAACAGTTAGTGTTAGTAAACTTGGTACTGAAAGGTATGAAACTGACGTGATACCATTTGTTCAAGGAGTCAGGATTCAGGGTAGTATTTTTGTTGCCTTCAAAGCTGAGGTTAATTACATTCCTGAACCATGATCGTTCTAGAGAAGCCTAGCGTCATCAGGTTTACATATACACCCTCGTTTCCTGTATCAGTTTAACCTAAGGGATTGGTGTTGTCATGATATGAGCCACTTCTGTATTGATAATGGAAAATGCGGTGTCACAAAAAAGGTGAGCCCAAGCATAAGGCTGTTGGAGCAAACAGATTTTGAATCCACTACTCAATGATGAAAATTATAAAGGAAAGATAATGCTTTTCACATAGATTGGTTGAGAGAATCTTTTTTTTCATACATTGGATACTTGAATTATGTATATGCTTCCTATTATATTAAACACAACAGTACACTACTTTTCCCACAAAACACATAAACATAACGCTGCACTAATAATGTTTTGAGTTAAAACCTTAAGCTCTAAGATAACACAGAGCCTACATGCATTTCAGATTAATCCGCACTGAAGTCACGGTGCTGCCTAACTTCCTTGGATGTTTTCTGGACAGAGGCACTTTGTATTCAGGTAAAACCAACCTTTTCGTAGCAGTTGGTATTTTCCAATTGCATTGTTCATCACTAAATAGAATCACATTTCTCATGTATTATCTGTCTGTTGCTAAACTACGTGTCAATATATTTTTGCAATCCAAAGAAACTCATGAACCCACTGAAAACCTATATATGAAGTTCTAGATGGAGAATGGTCCGATTGCGTGCATCTGATCCCGCCTCAAGAGTACTGTTTTCTAGAGTATGATGGGCATCTGAATGAATTTACCTTTCTCATGTTTTGCCGAGAGTGCATAGGTGCTGGAGAGGATGGTGGTTGATTTAAAGTTCGGAAGTATGATGCACATCTATAGATTGCTATTAAGATGAAAGCTATAGATTATGCCAAATGAGTCCGTGGAGGCAGTCCCAAACTGCTACTTGATGGAGGAACTTCGATACCCAGGTTGGTGTTGTCCTTGGTTATGGCACCCCAAGGTCTGAATTTTGGCTATACCCATCGAGAGCTTCTATTGCATTTTTTTTTTGTCATTCTTTGTAATCTTTCACTCTATTGGGTAAATTTTATTGAGTAGTGCTCACTGCTTCTATTACGATGAGCGTGAGAGGGTCCATGGAAATGCATCCTGATGTTCCTTATTTCTCTAATCTCAAGGGAGATCACCTCAGTTGATCGATGTATAAGTATATGTACTGGTTTCTGAATTCAAACGTGCAAGGGAGAAGGTGCATGTGGAGGGGTATGGTGTTGCGCAGGCATAGGAGAAGTAAATGGTGCGGACGGCGTCCGCAACCGCTTCATTGGGCTGGTTCAGGACGTAATACTCTGTAATAGATATGTATGGTGCTCGGATCCTCTTCATTTCCTCCCGATGACCCTAAATTTGCAACATTATTTCTAGATATGAATCATGGAACAACAACAGTTATAGATAGTGAAAAGGCACGATAAATATTAAATTATGTATGATATTATAATTTCTGAGCTTTTGCTTAGATGGTGTAACAAATGTGTGACTGAACTACAAAATACTGTGTGACAGATGCATAGTAGATTAAAGGCTTATTTTTTACTTGCTGTTAGACATTGATATGGTTTTAATTGTTCCAAGTTTACGCATTCACCAAATGTAAAACTGTTCTATTTATAGTACGCATGTCAGCTTTCGTGCCAATCTTCAGCCATGAGCTCGATTATCAAATTTACATGCGTGGCTACAGAAAAATTAATGGATCGTGGCAACGCACGGGCATTCAACTAGTTTAGAATAAATTGTGAAAACTAGGACTCGAACTCGAGACACTGACTCGAATACCATGTTAAGTTTCATGCACTAACCAACTATTTCAAAAGACCGATCTGATGGAAAGAGTTACGCAATCAATTTATACAGTTTAACACAAACAAACAGAAAAAGCTTTTTTTTGCCCAAATCATACAGTCCGACCTACCAAATAAAAGGCCATATTCTGCCTCGTGGCTCGTTTCAAATGTGTAGGTGCTCTCGCACCACTGCGCCAATGAGCCATGAATCGGATTCAGCCTACCAAACACACCCTTGTAGCTTCGGGGAGGAAGAAAACTCGTTGGATTGCTAGAGCAGCGGTTTTGTTATCGTCGTGATGTTGGAGTGAGATCAGGTGACATGCATCTTTTGCATGTTACCGTGTGACATGCAGCCTAAAGCTAAGTTTAAACATTGCGAAAAAATTGAAAAAAATCATGCATGTTCACAACACATATTAAGACAACTCCTAAAATTTTCAGATCAAAATTCGAAATATACATCGAGAAACAAAAAAGAGAAACTCAGATGTGAATAGTCTACAGAGAAACTCAGATTTGAATTCGGGAACTATTCATGAAAGATTTCTCTTTTTTGTTTCTCGATGTATGTTTCGAATTTTGATCTGAAAATTTTAGAAGTTATCTTAATATGTGTTGTAAACATGCATGATTTTTTTCAATTTTTTTCGCAATGTTTAAACTTGGCTTTAGGCCGCATGTCACACGGTGACATGCAAAAGGTGCATGTCACCTGATCTCACTCCCGTGATGTTGGCCTCTTGCAGATTCGATTCGGTCACGGGAGAGGGAGCTGCCATTTTTCGGGAGCGAGGACTGTCAAGTTATGGAGTGCGCACTGCATGGAGCCATGAATCAAGATGTAAGGGCATCTCCAGCAGCGCGACCCAAACCAACGTTGAGCGATCGTTTGCTTCCGCGTGGATCGGAAATGCGTCTGGCACCACCTCTAGCGGGACGATGCAAAGTGACCGGGCCGTCCGCGGAGACGCAAACCTGGCCCAAATATGCGTCAGGTTTGCGTTTCTGCGGACGCTCGGCGGACGCGCAAAGTGTCCGCTCGCTTCCCCATCGGGCCCGCCTGGCAGCGAGCCTGCATCTAGGGCATCGCTTCGGCGGTCAGTGTTTCCGCGTCTGCGCCGCAGCCTTCGCCATCAATGGCGCGGCTGCCTGTTCTGCACGCGCACTAGCGGGCGGCAGCTAGGCTTCTGCGCCACCTTCATGCCATCGTATCCCGCGCACGGCCGCGCTTAAAAGACCACCGGCCGCGTTCCTCCTTCCCCCACACCTCCACTCGCACCACCACCGTCGCAACGCCATGGGGAAGAAGAACGACTTTGAGGCCTCCGGCAGCGGCTGCAAGAGGGTCCCGCTCCCCGTCACGATGGGGAGGCTCATGCATGGCAAATGGATGCCGTGCGAGGGCTGGTCCGGCGTGCAACTGCCTGGCGGCTGGCGGCTCAGCTGCCGCCGGGTGCCCATCCCTCCCGTCCCTGCGCGAGCCTGATCGGACCGTGGAGATCCGGCGAAGGAGGCGGTACCTGCCGCCGGACCTCCGCGACGATCCGACGTACGCCATCGACTCCGACAGCTGGCGTACGTATCTGTCGATCGAGACGGATAAGAGAAGAAGGGCGGACTTCATGGGCGACAGGGATTTTCCCTTCGGGTCTGCACCGCCGACTCGTCCACGAAGACAGGAGGCGCCGAGGCGTCGTCAGCAGGCGGCGACGCGCGCGCAGCACAACGACGACGATGACCACGACGACGACGCCTACGCCGCCTACAACTATGAGGACGACTACATCGAGGCGCTCGCGTACCATAATGAGGAGGTGAAGGACGACATCGATGACTACGTCGTGGCCGTCTTCCACGAATGGCAGCAGGCCGTGGCGGAGGGCCGCGTTTTCGAGTTCCCGGAGAACATGACGGACGACGAGATGGCGAAGCTCGGCGTCCTCGTCTCCGAGAACGACGCGCCTGTGCAGCCGCCGCAGCCGCCACAGCCGCCGCTGCCCCGGTACGCCATCGGCGTCATGCCGCCGGGCCTATCGGAGGATGAAGCCCTTCGACTGGCACTACAGGACTCGGCGGCGCCACAACCGCAACCCTGGGCACCTCCACCGCCGCCATAGCCGCAGCCCTGGGCACCTCCTCCACCGCCGCCACAGCCGCAGTCCTGGGCGTCTCCTCCACCGCCGTCACAACCATACCCCTGGGCGCCTCCACCGCCGCCACAGCCGCAGCTCTGGGCGCCTCCACCACCGCAGTCCTGGGCGCCTCCTCCACCTCCAGCACCGCCGGCGCGCCCGGCGTACGCTCCCCCGGATGACAATTGGCCGTGGGTGATACCGGAGCTGATCGTGCTCGACAGCGACGAGGAGCAACAATAGGCGTTAGGTTTTTTTTTATGTTTTAACTATGTAAATTATGTTTCATGTATTAAAAAAATGATTCGGCTAAAAAAAATGCGTCGTGCCGCTGGAGCCACCCCCGATGCAAACGGACGCGCGGTCGATTTCAACCATTTCTGCCGACGCAAACGAACGCGCGTAGACGCTAAAATGCGTCGCACCGCTGAAGATGCCCTGAGGGTAGTAGGAAGCATCCAAGGGTTCCTCAAACCCAAGAAAGATGCTGCAGCACCGTACGTGGGACTGGATGGGAGAACACATCAACTCCATTGGCACGACGACGAACAAGAAAACGATAAAGATAAAGGGGAGCCTCATCCATATACCGTGGGTGGCAATAGCAGCAACTATGCGTGGAGTGCTAGATAGCGGGGAATGGTGTTCCTTGTTTTAAATGGCCTATTATCAGAACTTAGACTATTTTTCCCTTTTCAAAACTTTAAAATTTCAATAACCCTTGTAGTCACGACATGTTAGATGGTTTACATGATGAAATGGAGGACACGCCATTTTGATTGACAAATTTCTTCAAAATCTGGTGTGTCATGTAATTTAATTAGGCCATTTAGAGTAAGAAGGAACATAGAAATTATAATTTTTAAAAATAACAAGAAATGGTTTATAGTTTGGAAAAAGACGTCAAAGAATTGGGAAATGAGAGGAGAAAAACATGCATGTACAATCACTGACAAAAGCCAAGCTACGCAAATGACTCGCTGCAGTCAGGAGGCAGGCTTGTGGCCAGACAGAAGTAGACGCATAGATTTGCTACTCGCTGATGCAGCAGCAGCGGGTACAGAAAAATAAAGCGCGGCACGGACGTGACCGGACGGCGGTCGTCGTAGCCAGCGAGTACGTGCGTCCCTGTTCGGGAGCCGTGCCGCTGGGCCCGGACTCACTTTAATCCCGCGCTGCTGCTCTAGTTGACCTGGGTGTTTGTGTACGTGTGTATGTTGTGGCTAGTCAGATGCATGCCGTGCTTTTCTCCGGTTCCACAGTGCAGCTTTGCTGCGTCCTTCAGTTTTATCGGGACATGGGATTTCAGCACAACTCGAGATAAATTGGTGCATGAAAACCGGAAGTTCAAAAAAACACCCTATCTCTTTGTTAATACCGCGCGATAGCATATTTTGAAGGCCCGCGCTAAATTCTAGTGGTTTTTGCTCACTACGACGGTATTTACGAAATAGTATATTATATCGCGCTAAAATATCATAGCGTTTGCTCGCTACTTTTTACAGCCTATTGGTCCGAGGGTTTGAACTTTCCTCGTTAAGAAAATAAAAAGTTTCCTTTTGTTTGTTGTGGTAATGAAAGTCAATCCGTCGATTATTCCTCTTCTGAATCTAGATAATATCGATAATATTGATAATTATTTATAAATAATGTATACAATGTGGCTACCTCGTGAAATATTGATGTTAGGCTTCTAAAAAAATTGGAGGAACTATTTTTGTGCGGAATACATAAGATGAGATAGATAAGATCACGCATCATATTCTCGGATGATCATTTGCTTTTTCAAATCAAGCCTAGTTTGTCGGATCCATGATGCTTAAATTGGTCAACATCATCTGGCTCTCCTCGGACAACAATTTGGCCTCTACCTCAATGGCTCTTTACCGGACATTGCTCTCTTCAATTTCAAGAGCTCTATTTTAAAGGGCAATTAAACTAGAACATATGGTCTTTTTCTCCCAACGTTGCCTTAGATCCCTCTTGACTTTGGCCTCCTCCCTGGCTTGGGTGGCTGCTGCTTGGGCGGCCCTTGCCTTGGTGGCATCACACCGGCCGACGCGTTCCATGGTCTTAAGGGCACGCACAACTGGCGTCAACTCTTTCTTCAGCTTGACCATGGGCTTGGCCTTGCGGCTGGGGGTGACGGTGTCCTCCATCGCTTGCTAGGGCTTGAGCAGCTGCACTGGAGAAAGATGTGAGAGAGTGCCGCAAGAGGAACTGGCTTCTATGCCACTAGTGGGAGGCCATGGGTGTGTGTGCGCGGGGGGGGGGGGGGGGGGGGACAAAAGGGAGACATAGACGGATGCATGGTCGGTCCGTGTGACCAAAGGTAGATCCATTTTGGTCGCACCGCTAGGCTACCTCTCATATCTGCGTTTATACATTCGGATAGTACGTGTCCGTTTGGGTCGGGTCTCTCGAGATACCCAACCCATGTTACACGAGTTCTTCCTAAAGGCGAAACCCACATAGATTGTCGAAATAGACAAATGGCTACAATGGACGATCTATTTTTCCACTCCATGGAAGAGAGAGATTTTAGTTCCTACGGGCAAACCTTGAGTTTGAGGCGGACCCTAAGCCTAAGGGTGCTTTGGAACTTCCCACTATTTATGAGGTCCCTAAGGCCTGCCACATACTATGTCCGTTTCTCAAAACAAGACGTATATTTTTCCTATAAAATTAAACAACGTTAATTTTGACTAAACTTGTAGGAAAGATGATCACAAACAATAATACTATGTAGGTAAAAGATGAAGATACACTTCATTATGTACTTAATAATATTTATTTGAAATTATAGACGATGATTGCCTTTTCTTGAAACATGGTTAATCTATGCATTGTTTTACTTCTACTAAAATTTGTACGCCTTGTTTGTTGAATGGAGGGTGCCATGATGTCTGAATGGAAGATGATATTTTATATTTATGAGTTGAACCATAAGGAGCTTCACACTAGCTTAGAATGCCTGAATAACTGAGTTCTAGATTTAAAAAAATCACATATATGAATAAATTTGGCACAAAACATACAACCCTTACGTGTCATGATTCCACTTCCACATTTCATTTTTACTTGGAAATACACGAGTCGTTCCAACTTCGGAAGCCATCTTCATAAGAAGGTTTGGAAAAAATAATGTGAATCTAGAATTTCATTTTATATTGTAACACAATATACCAAAAGCTAAGCAATGGGCCTTTACAATAAATGTTATGAGTATCTAACTTGTTGTGAGGTATCTGTGTGTATAAATGTTATTCATAATATTTTTTGACGGAACAAGATCACTGTTTTCATTTCATTAAGAGAAGTAAGAATAAATGGTTGACGTGAGTACAATACACAGCTAATCTGAAAAGAAACCATGGGTCTGTTTTATTCATAAAAATATTGGAGGAACAACACTTATGAGTAGGAATTTTTTATTTGGTGATTGTATTCATCCTTTTGATTCAATGCAATGGAATATAGAAAAAGTGGTGGAATTTTTTTCCTTCGGTTTGGTATCAAAACTCCTATGCATTCCTAAGGATTCCTATCCTACGAACCAAACAATGCACATAAGAAAAAAAGTCGAAGGATGAAAATCTTACAAAATTCTTATGGCATTTCTTTGAATCAAACAAGTCTTTTTTTACACTCCTATGCACCCGGAACGAGGCAAATGCCATGAGGAGCTATGGATTTTATGGTTTACATCCGCTGAATCATTAATATAGTATGTTGTTAAAATGTTAAGGTACACATAGAGAGATTTAGCCCCTAAATGTGTTTATGTTTAGTTATGAATATCAATGGCAGAATATATGTTTGCGCATAGCTATGGAAGTCTATTGGCTCGATATGTTGAGGTATAATTGTGAGCGATCCTCGGTCATGATTGCTCGTTGAAAAGAGAGGCCAGGTTAATATGAAATGCTTCGTTATATGTTTGTTATAGTCAACCTGTTATGTCATGTATTTTTGGTGCTCGTTTCTAGCAGGCTGCCTTATTTCGTATAGGCAAAACGTATTGTAGTACTCACACCGTTCTAATAAAATATTCTCAACTTAGTAGAAAATGGGTCTTTTTCCCGGTTGGTAGGGGTCTTTAGTTCCGGTTTTCCAATCGGGACTAAAGTTCTACCTGTTTAGTTCCGGTACTTCACTAGTTTAGTCTGTAACTACACTTAATTTGTAGTCAAATTACTTACTCACGGTTAAACTTCTCGATCGGTCACCCATACTCAAACTACTCCAGCACTAGCACGCTTAACTTTTAAGTTCCTTCCGTCCAGCTTCGAAGTACTTTGCGCACACGTTATTGATATTTGTATCATATCAATCCTATTAACCTCTTGGTCATGATGTCACAATTCTTCATTATTTGAATTCTAAATAACTATTTCAATAAATAAAAATAATGAAGTAATAATAATTTTGAATAAATAAGTAAAAATAACTTTTTAATTTTTTTTTGCAAAACCTAAACCTGAAAATTTTCAAATTTCCCTTTGGCAGTTTGAGAATCTAAAATTGGCTAAGCGCGCATAGCCGTCTGAAATTGAATATAACTTTTCGCGTAGATAGATTTTCATATATTAAACATTTTTTTCGAGTTTTGTATGCAAAAGTTATTGCCATCTTACGAAAAAAATCTGTTTTTTTTTTTTGCAAAATAAGTCAAAATTCATGTTTGTTATTTTTCATAATACCTAGATCACCTAACCTACCTACCTACATCTAAAAGGACTTTTTATTTTTATTTTCTATTATTTTATTTTGTATTTTGCGAAGTTAAAAAAGACGATCCACGGAAGGTGTGACATCAACTAGGACTAAAGATAGACTTTTAGTCTCGGTTGAGGACACCAACCGAGACTAAAGACTTTCGCACCAGCCGCATCCTGCCACAACTCATTTAGTCCCGGTTGGAGACACCAACCGGGACTAAAACCGTGAGGCGTCCTAGCCGTTGGAACCAAGACTAATGCTCACATTAGTCCGGGTTACAAACACGGCCGGGACTAATGCTCCAAGCAGCTCCAAACAAAAGACATGTTTTCTACTAATGATGTATCTATAACTAAAATATATCTATATACATTCATATCTAGACAAAGTTGAGAAGTGTTTTAGTAACAGATGGAATATCGGAAATTCAATTTGGCACCCGGGTGCTCATGCTCCCTCTGCAAAAAAAAAACCATATTTTGAAGTGTTGAAAATTTTTGACAATTTTTTTTACATGTACATCTTCACAATATATGTGTGTTCGTCAAGTTTCACGAAAAAACATATTTTTTGTGGCCTATGTAAAAAAGAGAAAACTTATCTTTTGAAAAGCATTATTTTAGCACTGAGTTTTGTCTTTTTACATACGCCACATGACAAGTCAATTTTTTATGAAACAATTTTGTGAGGGCGTAGCACGTGAAGATATACGTGTAAATTTTTTGTTTCAATTTTTTAAATTCAAAATATATGTAAGTTATATTTTAAAATAGAGGGAGCATATGCTCCATGTTCCAAAACACCACTCCCATGTCTACCGAAGTAGTGTTGGCATGTACGTTGACATGTTGGGTAGGAGTAGGGACAAGTATGGACTAGATAAGTAGAACAGTTAAAAGGGTTGTCGTAGTTAACTCAAAAGGGTGGTAGCAAGGCAACCAACTCTAATCATGGAGGCGTGCAATATCCGCCTTAACTTCATCATAATCTCGCATCAAAATGCTGTCAAGCGGTAGCAGTAACATCATAAAGCGTACGAAGCAGCAAAAGGAGACACCTCGCCGCCCCTGCATGCATGCCACGGCATGACATGCCGAGTTTGCAAGCAAAGAAGTGAAATTATGCGGCGATTCGCTGTGACTTTGTACAATCGCAGTACTTAAACTACTCTACTGACGGTGCTCGTGCATGGAACATATACAATGAACTTCACACGTGAGACAAAGACTAGGGCCAGTTTCTCATTGGTACTCGCGAAAGCCAAAGCCGGCGAGAGCTGGCAAGTGTGAGAGCGGCGACATTGGTACTGTGTTTTTCACCTTGGACACTGTTAAAGCAAACGAAACCGCAGCCTTAATCCGTGTCTCAGCTAGCCTAAAGATGACGAATGAACCTCAACTGGCACTTGGCTCACTCATCGCACTTGAAGCAGGCCCTCGTACGGCTAACTGGGATTAACCCAAGAACTGAATGAACCTTATTACTAACATACGCCTTTTGAGACTGATATAGATACGAACGGCAACATGTTGATGCACACACACGTGGGGCATGCATGTCAGCATGTTTACAAGCGCGCGAGGGAGTAATTATGGTCTTAATCAGAGTGCACACTTTTTGTATGTATGCAAGCATCCTTTCTTCGGTTTTCGTCAGGTTTCCGTAATTAACTTGCACTACGGGAGTCACGCCGTGCGCCGACGGCCCCGCACCATCGGCACAGGACAATCCACCGTCGGCACCGTCTCTGCCGACGGTGACCGTCGGCGTCTGCGCGTCGGCATAGCTCACGTCGGGGGCGGCGCACTCACCGTCGGCACAAAATGGCACCGTCGGCACACGCGTGTACCGACGGCTGGACGGTGGCCGTCGGTCGTCACCACCGTCGGCGCAACCCATCTCGCCGTGACGCGCCGGCCGTTAACTGCCCTGCTGTGCCGACGGTGACCCCGTCGGCACCTTTTCTTTTTTTTTTCCCAGTTTTGGCGCCAAAACGTCCCTGCTGCTCGATCTGGGAAAAAAACGAAAAACCTGGGCCGGCTGCAACTATGGGCCTGTGCCGACGGTGACACCGTCGGCACAGCCGGCCCAGGTTTTTTTCAGTTTTTTGCCATTTTGGCTCTACTAGCTCAGAAAATTGCAGAAAATGCACATATTATAACATTGAATGTCCAGTAACATATATAGCACCATAGAGCACAAAGATATCACCGTATAGCACCAAAACTCACAAATATAGCATCAAATCTCACAAATAGCACAAATATAGCATACAAGACCATGGTACATACACGGGATCCACTACAAAAATGAAGCGTGTCATCATGTGCTAGTACAATGTAGAAAATATGGTGGTGCACCATGATACGTCCAAAACGTATCTACTTTCCCGAACACTTTTGCTATTGTTTTGCCTCTAATTTGTGTATTTTGGATGCAACTAACACGGACTAACGATGTTTTCAGCAGAACTGCTCTGGTGTCTCGTTTTTGTGCAGAAATCCAACTTTCGGGAAAAACCTCGGGATTTTGACGAAAGGCCCTATTTTCCCAGAATGCGGCGGAGCCGAAGGACAATTCAAGTGGAGGCCCGAGGGGCCCACACCGTAAGGCGGCGCGGCCTAGGGGGGCCGCGCGGCCCTATGGTGTGGCCCCTCGGCTGGCCTCCGACGCCCTCCTTCGGACTATTTATCGGCCTCGACCTAAAAACGCACGGGGAGAAGTCGAAGTCGCCAGAAACCCTCCAGAACGCCGCCACATCGCGAAACTCCGTCTCGGGAGCCAGAAGTCTCCGTTCTGGCACTCCGCCGGGACGGGGAATTGGAGGAGATCATCGCCGCCATCACCGCTGATACGTCTCCAACGTATCGATAATTTCTTGTGTTTCATGCCACATTATTGATGTTATCTACATGTTTTATGCACACTTTATATCATATTCGTGCATTTTCTGGAACTAACCTATTAACAAGATGCCGAAGTGCCGATTCTTTGTTTCTAGCTGTTTTTGGTTTCAGAAATCCTAGTAAAGAAATATTCTCGGAATTGGACGAAATAAAAGCCCAGAGGCCTATTTTCTCACGAAGCTTCCAGAAGACCGAAGACGAGACGAAGAGGGGCCACGGGGTGGCCAAACCCTAGGGCGGCGCGGCCCCACCCCTGGCCGCGCCGGCCTATGGTGTGGGCCCCCCGTGCCGCCTCTCGACTTACCCTTCCGCCTACAAATAGCCTCCGTGACGAAACCCCCAGTACCGAGAGCCACGATACGGAAAATATTACTGAGACGCCGTCGCCGCCGATCCCATCTCGGGGGATCACCGGAGATCGCCTCCGGCACCCTGCCGGAGAGGGGAATCATCTCCCGGAGGACTCTACACCGCCATGGTCGCCTCCGGAGTGATGAGTGAGTAGTCTACCCCTGGACTATGGGTCCATAGCAGTAGCTAGATGGTTGTCTTCTCCCCATTGTGCTATCATTGTCGGATCTTGTGAGCTGCCTATCATGATCAAGATCATCTATATGTAATTCTATATGTTGCATTTGTTGGGATCCGATGAATAGAGAATACTTGTTATGTTGATTATCAAAGTTATGCTTATGTGTTGTTTATGATCTTGCATGCTCTCCGTTTCTAGTAGAGGCTCGGCCAAGTTTTTACTTTTAACTCCAAGAGGGAGTACTTATGCTCGATAGTGGGTTCATGCCTGCATTGACACCAGGACGAGTGACGAGAAAGTTCTAAGGTTGTGTTGTGCTTGTTGCCACTAGGGATAAAACATTGATGCTATGTCTAAGGATGTAGTTGTTGATTACATTACGCACCATACTTAATGCAATTGTCCGTTGCTTTGCAACTTAATGCTTGGAGGGGTTCGGATGATAACACTGAAGGTGGACTTTTTAGGCATAGATGCGGTTGGATGGCGGTCTATGTACTTTGTCGTAATGCCCAATTAAATCTCACTATACTCATCATGATATGTATGTGCATGGTCATGCTCTCTTTATTTGATTGCCCAACTGTAATTTGTTCACCCAACATGCTTGTTCGTCTTATGGGAGAGACACCTCTAGTGAGCTGTGGACCCCGGTCCAATTCTCTTTACTTGAAATACAATCTACTGCAATACTTGTTTTTACTGTTTTCTCTGCAAACAATCATCTTCCACACAATACGGTTAATCCTTTGTTACGGCAAGCCGGTGAGATTGACAACCTCATCTGTTTCGTTGGGGCAAAGTACTTTGGTTGTGTTGTGCGGGTTCCACGTTGGCGCCGGAATCTCCGGTGTTGCGCCGCACTACATCCCGCCGCCATCAACCTTCAACGTGCTTCTTGGCTCCTCCTGGTTCGATAAACCTTGGTTTCTTTACGAGGAAAACTTGCTGCTTGTGCGCATCATACCTTCCTCTTGGGGTTGCCCAACGAACGTGTGAAATACACGCCATCAAGCTCTTTTTACGGCGCCGTTGCTCGGGGAGATCAAGACACGCTTGCAAGGGGAGTCTCCACTTCTCAATCTCTTTACTTTGTTTTTGTCTTGCTTTATTTTATTTACTACTTTGTTTGCTGCATTATATCAAAACACAAAAAAATTAGTTGCTAGTTTTACTTTATTTACTTGTCTTGCACTCTATATCAAAAACACAAAAAAATTAGTTTACTTGCATTTACTTTATCTAGTTTGCTTTATTTACTATTGCTAAAATGGCCAACCCTGAAAATACTAAGTTGTGTGACTTCACAACCACAAATAATAATGATTTCTTATGCACACCTATTGCTCCACTGCTACTACAGCAGAATTCTTTGAAATTAAACACTGCTTTACTTGAATCTTGTCATGAACAATCAATTTTTCGGAATTAGTTACGATGATGCTGCTGCCCATCTTAATAATTTTGTTGAACTATGCGAAATGCAAAAATATAAAGATGTAGATGGTGATATTATTAAACTAAAATTGTTCCCTTTCTCATTAAGAGGAAGAGCTAAAGATTGGTTGCTATCTCACGCCTAAGAATAGTATTGATTCATGGACTAAATGCAAGGATGCTTTTATTGGTAGATATTATCCCCCTGCTAAAATTATATCTTTGAGGAGTAGCATAATGAATTTTAAACAATTAGATACTGAACATGTTGCTCAAGCTTGGGAAAGAATGAAATCTCTCGGTTAAAAATTGCCCAACCCATGGAGTGACTACTTGGATGATCATCCAAACCTTCTATGCGAGGACTAAATTTTTCTTCGCGGAATTTATTGGATTCAGCTGCTTGGAGGTACCTTTATGTCCATCACTCTTGGTGAAGCAACAAAGCTTCTTGATAATATGATGATCAACTACTACGAATGGCACACGGAAAGAGCTCCACAAGGTAAGAAGGTAAATTCTGTTGAGGAATCCTCTTCCTTGAATGGTAAGGTTGATGCTATTATGTCTATGCTTGTGAATGATAGGACTAATATTGATCCTAATAATGTTCCGTTAGCTTCATTGGTTGCACAAGAAGAACATGTTGATGTAAACTTCATTAAAAGTAATAATTTCAACAACAATGCTTACCGGAACAATTCTAGTAACAACTATAGGCCATATCCTTATAATAATGGCAACGGTTATGGTAATTCTTATGGTAATTCTTACAACAATAATAGGAATTCACCCCTGGACTTGAAGCCATGCTTAAAGAATTTATTAGTACACAAACTGCCTTTAACAAATCTGTTGAGGAAAAACTCAATAAAATTGATATTCTTGTTTCTAGAGTTGATAGTCTTGCTTCTGATGTTGATCTTTTGAAATCGAAAGTTATGCCTAATGAGAATCATCATAATAAAATTGTTACTACAGCAAATTCCATCCAAGTTAGAATTAATGAGAATATAAGATTAATGGCTGAAGCTGCGTGCTAGGTGGGATAGAGAAGAAAATGAAAAATTAGCTAAAGAGAAGAATATAGCTAAAGTTTGGACTATTACCACCACTAGTAATGCTAATGCTACACATGTTGCTGCACCTCCTACTCATACTAATAAAAGAATTGGTGTTAGCAATGTTTCCACTTCTAATGCAAAGCGAAAAGCTGCTGAAGCTGCTAAAGCTGCTGAAACTGCTGCGATAAAGCTGCTGAAATTTTTTCCAACATTGGGGATGATGATCCCATTGCTTTAGATTATAATGGTTTGAATTTTGATGATTGCCACATCTCTGAAGTTATAAAGTTCTTGCAAAAACTTGCTAAAAGTCCTAATGCTAGTGCTATAAATTTGGCTTTCACGCATCATATTACAAATGCTCTCATAAAAGCTAGAGAAGAGAAACTAGAGCGCGAAGCCTCTATTCCTAAAAAGCTAGAAGATGGTTGGGAGCCCATCATTAAGATGAAGGTTAAAGATTTTGATTGTAATGCTTTATGTGATCTTGGTGCAAGTATTTACGTTATGCCGAAGAAAATTTATAATATGCTTGACTTGCCACCGCTGAAAAATTGTTATTTGGATGTTAATCTTGCTGATCATTCTACAAAGAAAACTTTGGGTAAAGTTGATAATGTTCGCATTACCATTAACAATAATCTTGTTCCCGTTGATTTTGTTGTCTTGGATATTGAATGCAATGCATCTTGTCCAATTATATTGGGAAGACCTTTTCTTCGAACTGTTGGTGCTATTATTGATATGAGGGAAGGAAATATAAAATATCAATTTCCTCTCAAGAAAGGTATGGAACACTTCCCTAGAAAGAGAATGAAGGTACCTTATGATTCTATCATTAGAACAAATTATGATGTTGATGCTTCATCTCTCGATGTTACTTGATACACACTTTACGCGCCTAGGCTGAAGGCTTAAAGAAAAGCGCTTATGGGAGACAACCCATGTTTTTACCTACAGTACTTTGTTTTTATTTTGTGTCTTGGAAGTTGTTTACTACTGTAGCTACCTCTCCTTATCTTAGTTTTGAGTTTTGTTGTGCCAAGTTAAGCCGTTGATAGAAAAGTAAGTACTAGATTTGGATTACTGCGCAGTTCCAGATTTCTTTGCTGTCACGAATCTGAGCCCACTGCCCTGCAGGAAGCTCAGAAAATTATGCCAATTTACGTGCATGATCCTCAGATATGTACGCAACTTTCATTCAATTTGAGCATTTTCATTTGAGCAAGTCTGGTGCCATTTTAAAATTCGTCAATACGAACTGTTCTGTTTTGACAGATTCTGCCTTTTATTTCGCATTGCCTCTTTCGCTATGTTGGATGAATTTCTTTGATCCACTAATGTCCAGTAGCATTATGCAATGTCCAGAAGTGTTAAGAATGATTGTGTCACCTCTGAATATGTCAATTTATATTGTGCACTAACCCTCTAATGAGTTGTTTCGAGTTTGGTGTGGAGGAAGTTTTCAAGGATCAAGAGAGGAGTATGATGCAACATGATCAAGGAGAGTGAAAGCTCTAAGCTTGGGGATGCACCCGGTGGTTCACCCCTGCATATATCAAGAAGACTCAAGCGTCTAAGCTTGGGGATGCCCAAGGCATCCCCTTCTTCATCAACAAATTATCAGGTTCCTCCCCTGAAACTACATTTTTATTCGGCCACATCTTATGTGCTTTTTCTTGGAGCGTCGGTTTGTTTTTGTTTTTGTTTTGTTTGAATAAAATGGATCCTAGCATTCACTTTATGGGAGAGATACACGCTCCGCTGTAGCATATGGACAAATATGTCCTTGGTTTCTACTCATAGTATTCATGGCGAAGTTTCTCCTTCGTTAAATTGTTATATGGTTGGAATTGGAAAATGATACATGTAGTAATTGCTATAAATGTCTTGGGTAATGTGATACTTGGCAATTGTTGTGCTCATGTTTAAGCTCTTGCATCATATGCTTTGCACCCATTAATGAAGAAATACATAGAGCATGCTAAAATTTGGTTTGCATATTTGGTTTCTCTAAGGTCTAGATAATTTCTAGTATTGAGTTTGAACAACAAGGAAGACAGTGTAGAGTCTTATAATGTTTACAATATGTCTTTTATGTGAGTTTTGCTGCACCGGTTCATCCTTGTGTTTGTTTCAAATAAGCCTTGCTAGCCTAAACCTTGTATCGAGAGGGATACTTCTCATGCATCCAAAATACTTGAGCCAACCACTATGCCATTTGTGTCCACCATACCTACCTATACTACATGGTATTTTCCCGCCATTCCAAAGTAAATTGCTTGAGTGCTACCTTTAAAATTCCATCATTCACCTTTGCAATATATAGCTCATGGGACAAATAGCTTAAAAACTATTGTGGTATTGAATATGTAATTATGCACTTTATCTCTTATTAAGTTGCTTGTTGTGCGATAACCATGCTTACTTGGGAACGCCATCAACTCATTGTTGAATTTCATGTGAGTTGCTATGCATGTTCGTCTTGTCTGAAGTAAGGGCGATCTACATTGAGTTGAATGGTTTGAGCATGCATATTGTGAGAGAAGAACATTGGGCCGCTAACTAAAGCCATGATTCATGGTGGAAGTTTCAGTTTTGGACAAATATCCTCAAATCTCTAATGAGAAAAGAATTAATTGTTGTCAAATGCTTAAAGCATTAAAAGAGGAGTCCATTATCTGTTGTCTATGTTGTCCCGGTATGGATGTCTAAGTTGAGAATAATCAAAAGCGAGAAATCCAAATGCGAGCTTTCTCCTTAGACCTTTGTACAGGCGGCATAGAGGTACCCCTTTGTGAAACTTGGTTAAAGCATATGTATTGCGGTGATAATCCGGGTAGTCCAAGCTAATTAGGACAAGGTGCGAGCACTATTAGTACACTATGCATGAGGCTTGCAACTTATAAGATATAATTTACATGATGCATATGCTTTATTACTACCGTTGACAAAATTGTTTCATGTTTTCAAAATCAAAGCTCTAGCACAAATATAGCAATCGATGCTTTTCCTCTATGAGGACCATTCTTTTACTTTCAATGTTGAGTC